>NW_027601304.1:277764-316689 GCF_053455715.1 Rhinoraja longicauda
CGGAGTGGCTTCCAAATCAGTAGATACTGGATCTGAAGGCTACGCTCAAACCCCCCATTCTGACCACAACCGACAGTGAAAGGCCAGTTTCACTAAAGGAAACCAATGAGAAAGTGTAAAGTGTGATCAAGTGTCCGTGGTTAAGGATGCAAGAAGCAATATCGAACTCAGGTCCGTGCTACATGTTACAAGCGTGTGAAGATCTCAGGATAGTTTATCGAAATCTCACAAATAGACTGCAGAGAATGGATCTGCAAAATGCACATTTTATATTTTACAACCAGAATGCAGAAACGTACCAGGATATCAACTTTCAGCCATTAATCATTAAAATGAAACTGCTTCCTGAAGCTTTGCTAAGATGTTGAAATCTGAGGTGAAGCTGCTACTGCGGTAGCATTCGCTTGAGTTAAGCGGAGAGCTCCAATAACAATGAAAGGCGTGACAACCCAGAGACCCTGAAAAATACATTTTCATGTAACGTCCAATTCGTGGTTTAGTTGTGATTTATTGATTTCTGTCCTTTGAATATAGCACGTCCCTGCTCAACATTTATATTCTGTTGAAATATAATAAGTTGAAAGACTGGAACGACTAGGCTTGTATACACTGGAATTTAGAAGGATGAGAGGAGATCTTATCGAAACATATAAGATTATTAAGGGGTTGGACACGTTAGATGCAGGAAACATGTTCCGAATGTTGGGGGAGTCCAGAACAAGGGGTCACAGTTTAAGAATAAGGGTAGGCCATTTAGAACTGAGATGAGGAAAAACTTTTTCAGTCAGAGAGTTGTGAATCTGTGGGATTAATTGTCTGCCTCAGAAGGCAGTGGAGGCAATTCTCTGAATGCATTCAAGAGAGAGCTAGATAGAGCTCTTAAGGATAGCGGAGTCAGGGGGTATGGGGAGAAGGCAGGAACGGGGGTACTGATTGAGAATGATCAGCCATGATCACATTGAATGGCGGTGCGTACAGGCTCGAAGGGCCGAATGGCCTCCTCCTGCACCTATTGTCTATTGTCTATGATAAAGAAAGACACATCCGAGACCCTGCAGGTCCAGATGCAATTCCCCGGTCCCCCACTGGGGGGAAGCACCGGATTTTAAATGCGTTTAAAGGGAAGGGCGGCCTTTTAAAGGGGAGGGCGACAGTTGAAAGGGAGGGCGACAGTTTAAAGGGGAGAGCGACAGTTTAAAGGGGAGGGCGGCCGTTTAAAAGGAGGGCGGGGATTTGGCCAACAATATTCCCGTCCCCAGGGCGGTGACGTTTACACCCCGAGATGTTCACACGTCCACTCTCAGTCCGGATCTGAATCCTCGCAGACTCTCCAGCCTGGTTCCGTCCATCTGCACTGAACTCATTCCCCACAGCCTGAAACAAGCCCAGGAATAAGACAAAATAAAACAGATTAAACATCAGTGTCAGGAACAGGGACTGCGGTTGATATTTCAACAACACTCCACAGAACTAAATCACAAGAGAAGCCCGCACATCCCCTGATATTTTATCACAATAAACATTACACAAACAACTCACCTGATCCGCTCCAGTATCGGGAGGGTCAGTATGAGGCGGCGGAGACCGGGAACAGATCGGTCTGTGAGGGAGTTGTATGTCAGCTCCAGCTCCGTCAGTGAGGTGTTTGTACTGAGAGCGGAGGCGAGATCCTCCGCTCCAGAATCTGTGAGACCGACACTGCCCAGCCTGGAGATGAGAGAGAGTGAAGGTGAGGGACACAGAGAGACAGGAGATGGTGCAAATCCCAGTGTTTATCAGTGACACAATTACTGATCATATTAATGTTCAGTGTCAGACACACAGTGACTGTAAACACTATCTCTCACAGTCTGGGACTACTCCAGTGTCTGTAATTTTACGATCCGGGTTCCTCAAAGCCGCAGACACCAGTTTCACTCCGGAATCGCCCAGTT
Organism: Rhinoraja longicauda; assembly: GCF_053455715.1. Taxonomy (NCBI): domain Eukaryota; kingdom Metazoa; phylum Chordata; class Chondrichthyes; order Rajiformes; family Arhynchobatidae; genus Rhinoraja; species Rhinoraja longicauda. The sequence goes on from NW_027601304.1 coordinate 279,699, forward strand.
TATTATCACTCAGGTCCAGCTCCGTCAGTGAGCGGTTTGTACTGAGAGCGGAGACGAGATCCTCGGCTCCAGAATGTGTGAGACCGACAGTCAGCAGCCTGGAGATGAGAGAGAGAGTGAGGGTGAGGGACACAGAGAGACAGGAGACGGTGCAAATCCCCAGTGTTTATCAGTTACACAATTACTGATCATATTAATGTTCAGTGTCAGACACCCAGTGACTGTAAACACAATCTCTCACAGTCTGGGACTTACTCCAGTCTCTGTATTTTACAGTCCGGGTTCCTCAGAGCCGCAGACACCACTTTCACTCCTGAATCACCCAGGTCGTTTTATCCCAATCTAAACACAAACAGACAGAGTAAGGAACAAACTGATACAAACCCCGGGGCTCAGATAACTTCTCCGAAACTGATATTTCTGGAAGCGCCTCAGCAAATTGTTGAATAAATCTCTGTCGTTGTGGTGTTTGGTGACTTTTACCATTTATTCTCATTCCCCGACGACACGGAAAAGTTTCCCGTGCAGAGAACGCCTGCAACACACGTGACGTGGGGGTGGGAGAACGGGCAGCTACCATCGGTGACCCGGGGGAGGGGGGGGCGTGAGTCGACCACCAGCAACCCGGGAGAGGGAGACGGAGCCGACTATCGTTGACCCGCGGGAGGGAGGAGGGGTGACGAGTCGACCACCAGCGACCCGTGGGAGGATGAGGGCGGGAAGGAGTCGACCACCAGCGACCCGGGGGAGGGAGGAGGGGGGAACGTAGTCGACCACCAGCGACCCAGGGGAGGGAGAACGTAATCGACCACCAGCGACCCGGGGGAGGGGAACGGAATCGACCACCAGCGACCCCGGGGGAGGGAGGAGGGTGGAGGGGTGAACGAATCGACCACGGGTGACCCAGGGAGGGGTTGGGCGGAGTGGACCACCGGTGACTCGGGGGAGGGAGGACGGAGTCGACCACGGTAACCTGGTTGAGGGGGGACGGTGTCGACCACCGGCGACCCGATGGAGGGGGGGGACGGAGTATGACCACCGGCGACCCGATGGAGGGGGGGACGGAGTAGACCACCGGCGGTCCTGGTAGTGTAAAAGAGGAGGGGTGCCGTGCACAGTGACGGCCGGCCCCATAGAAAGGTTGCTGGACGGAAGAACAAAATAGTGAAACAATTTTACAGGTCAGTGTTAGCGTCAAACGGACAGTTACCCCAAGTACTGACACTTGTGCAGAACCGGTCCCAGCCGCTGGAGACCTTCACACTGGAATGCGACAGTCTCCAGATCGAGGTGTTTGATTGTATCACAGTGCCTGATGACATGAGACAGGACCGCGCAGTCAATCGGGGTCAGTCCCTGTCCACGGAATGAAAGTGTTTCCACCGATCCCAGTGTCTGCTGAGCAAGTGGAGGATTCTGAGACTCAAACAGGTAGTGCAGCGTGTTCAGGAGGCTCCGTTACCAGCTACACTCATTGTGTTTCAGACTGGTGTTTAACCTCCTCCTTCACCCAGTCAATCACTCGGCAGATTGTTTGATGAGGAAATGGACCAGAAACTCCTCCAGGACCCGAGCTGACCGTGGGAGGAGAGACCCAGCAACAAAACGGAGAAATACCTCAAATCGCCCGTCTGTCGAGCTGTGGGCTTCAGGACAGAGTTTGAGCGTATTCCTGGTATCTGCAGTCAGGAATTGTGCGAGTGCGGCTACAATACTCTGGATGGTGAGGTGGGGGAAGGTGTACACCACGCTCCGGGCTGAATCCTCTCTCTCCAAAAGTTCCATCAGGAACCCGGACAGGAACTGGGAAGGCTGCAGATTGTACTGATCAAATCTCCATCTGTGAACACAATGTTCTTCTCGGACACTCCAGTGAAGGCCTCTGACCAACCCTCAGTAACACCTCACGGGGGCTCTCAATCTCACGGCCGTGGTTTGTCAGGATGTTGTAAATAAAGTAGCAATATAGTTGGGTGATGGTCTTGGGAACTCGCTGCGAGTCCCGGTGTGTTTGTGTGAAGAAGGGGCCCAGTGTCAGGGCCAGGATCCAGCAGTAGGAGGGGTTGTAGCTCATGGTGTACAGGATCTCGTTCTCCTCCACGTGTTTGAAAACAGCTGCTGCACCGTCTGATCTTCAAAATACCTGGTGAAATATTCTTTCCGTTCCTCACAACAAATCCCAGGATTTCAGCCGTGACACTGATCTCTGCCTTTCCAGTAAATGTAACGCAGTGGGGCGGGTGGTCCACTAGCACTGAACACCCTGGCAGCAGCTTGTGCTGGATTAAACTGTACACAATGTCAGACACTTCACACCACCACTCGGGATCTGGACACATGTGCTGAGGTTCTGTGTCTCTCCGACTGTCAGCAAAATCGATTCTGCCCTTAAATTCATCCAGACCATCGAATATAAACAGCAATCCTCTGGGTTCTTCCAGACCTCTCCAAGATATTCCTAAAGTAAGGATACTGATCCAGAATCAGTTCCTTCAGGGTCACTGTGCAGTTAATAGTGTTTAAATCTCGGAATTTAAAACTGAAAACAAACTGGAAGTCTTGATATATTTTCCCTGTGGCCCAGTCATGAACAATCTTTTGCACCATTGTTGTTTTTCCGATCTCCGGGACTCCGGCCACAGATGCTGAACTCCCAGAACGGGATTTACTTCTGGAAAAGCTGCTGTGGAATAATTGATCTGTCCTGATTTTTTCAACTCTCTCCGGAGACTTTTCTCTCTCCATTTTTCATGGTCCCCGGCCTCTTGCCAGCAGCTCATGTTCTACCAGTGTCCGATCTCGAACAGTGAGATGATTGTGAGCTCAGCGTATCGATCAAGCAGCTGGTAAACCTTCACCTTCTCCTTCATCAGGATCGTGTTCACGCTCAGTGTTTCCGTCTGTGCTCGCAGAGTCTCCTTGTGTTTACGTTGAACATCTTGCACGGGAATAGGCAGATAATGAACACAATGTTAGATGGTTCAACTCAAAACACAACATTCACCATTACAAGAATGAGTTCAATGCTCCTGAAACTCCTGATGGATTTCAGTGGAGTGAGGTAAACCTGGTTACAGACACGGAGACAGAGAGACAGAGAGACAGAGAGAGACAGAGAGAGACAGAGAAAGAGAGAGAGACAGAGAGAGAGAGACAGAGAGAGAGAGAGAGAGAGAGAGGGAGAGAGAGAGAGAGAGAGAGAGAGAGAGAGAGAGGAGAGAGAGAGAGAGAGAGAGAGAGAGAGAGAGAGAGAGAGAGAGAGAGAGAGAGAGAGAGAGAGAGAGAGAGAGAGAGAGAGAGAGAGAGAGAGAGAGAGAGAGAGAGAGAGAGAGAGAGAGAGAGAGAGAGAGAGAGAGAGAGAGAGAGAGAGAGAGAGAGAGAGAGAGAGAGAGAGAGAGAGAGAGAAAACAAACAGAGTGGACTGGGGACTGGGATGGCCGAAGTGACAGCCATTGGCGAGTCATCGTTGAAAACAGCAAGTAGTGCAGCTTCATCTAGAATTTTTTTTGACTCCGTCCATGTTTGGAAGCAAAGTGGGCAAAGGAGAGGTGTCCATGGGGAAGTGACATTAGAAATGGAAGCTGGACATGAAGAGCAAGCAGAGAGTCAAGAAGGAAGCAATTCATTCAACATACATGTGGAGGTAGGGGTGTTGTGTCTAGAGGTGAGAACTTATTGTGACTTGTCAACAATTGTGAAAAATTCATCAACTGATTGAGAAGGATTGTCGGGTACAGAGTGAAGACTATGTAACAGGGTACTTGGCCTGCCCATGAACAGGGGAGTGAGAGACAGATTCGATTCATTCCGGTTTCTATCCACTGTGGTGGAGGGAACCTCATCCTTGACATTGTAGACATTCGGGAATGTTCTCAGAAATGTACATATTTTCAGTGTGTGGGGACCCTGTGAGGGAATGTGTGGAGTTACACAGTGTGTCAGGACCATGTAGGAGTGTGTGGGGTTAGAGTGTGTCAGGACCCTCTAGGAGTGTGTTGAGTTACACAGTGTGTCAGGACCCATGTAGAAGTATGTGGGGTTACACAGTGTGTCAGGACCCATCTAGGAGTGTGTGGGGTTACACAGTGTGTCAGGACCCATCTAGGAGTGTGTGGGTCAGAGTGTTTCAGGACCCATCTAGGAGTGTGTGGAGTTACAGTGTGTCAGGACCCATCTAGGAGTGTGTGGAGTTTACACAGTGTGTCAGGACCCATCTAAGAGTGTGTGTGGTTACACAGTGTGTCAGGACCCATCTAGGAGTGTGTGGGTTTTCCCGTGTGTGAAGAACCCTGCCAGCAGTGTGTGGGGCATCACTGCGCACACATTCTCCCCCAGGTGTGCACTGGATATCACTGATTTTACCACAACCTGATGCATTGCAAAGCCTTGTACAATTAACGCCTGGAAGAGTTGAAATAATGCAGTGTAATAGTTCCGGTGTATGTCAGAGATCGGGTGATCTGGAAACTACCATCTACCTCCTTGGTTACACGCGGGCAATCCTAGATCGGACTTTCCTCCTTTTACCCTGCACTAAACGTTATTTCCTCATAATTTATCTATACTGTATATGGCTCGATTATAATCATGTCTTGTCTTTCTGCTGACTGGGTAACACGCAACAAAACGTTTCACTGTACCTCACCATATGACAGTACTGTCACTATGTGACAGTACACTAAACTAAGCTGCACTTGAATCCACAGACAAAGAAGAAATCCATGGAGAATCCCCGTGTCAATAGAGAATAGACAATAGGCCATTCGCCCTTCGAGCCAGCACCGCCATTCAATGTGATTAATGGCTGATCATCCACAATTAGTACCCCGTTCCTGCCCTCTTCCCCTACCCCCTGACTCCGCTTTCATTAAGAGATCTATCTAAATCTCTTGAAAGCATCCAGAGAATTGACCTCCACTGCCTTCTGAGGCAGAGAATTCCACAGATTTACAACTGTCTGAGTGAAAAAAAAATGTCCGCATCTCCGTTCTAAATGGCCCATAACTTGTTTTTAAACTGTGGCCCCTGCTTCTTGACTACCCCAACATTGGGAACATGTTTCCTGCCTCTAGCTTCTCCAATCCCATAATAATCTTATATGTTTCAATAAGATCCACTCTCATCCTTTCAAATTGCAGTGTATACAAGCTCAGTCGCTCCAGTCTTTCAAAATACGACAATCCCGCGATTGCTGGAATTCACCTAGTAAACCTACGCTGCACTTGCTGCAAGAATGTCCTTCCTCAAATTTGGAGACATAAATTTGGTGTGGTCTCACTAGTACAACAGCAGAAGGACCTGCCCTGTACAACTGCAGAAAAACCTCTTTGCTCCTATACTCAACTCCTCTTGTCATGAGGGCCAACATGCCATTAGCTTTCTTCACTGCCTGCTGTACCTGCATGCTTACTTTCAGTCGAACAATTGCTTAAGGTTTGATCTTCTGATTTTCGATTCTGCAAAGCTCTGAACAAACAGTTTCAGTATTACATCAATTTTAACAAGTCATTGGTGTGAACTGTACATTTCAACACTCACCTTCCATATGAGAGGATAATTCAGATAAACCACTGGTGATGTTCATGTATTCTTGTGGATCAGGACCTGTTCAAATCAAAGAGCATTCATTAAACCAGACTTGAATAACATTGTTAACACCAGTGTTCCAAAGTGATATTCAGTTCAGTGTGTTGATTTGCCGTACCGAGCTTCTGGATTTCTTTCAGTATTTTGTCCAGCTTTGGTAATTCATTCTGCATTTTCACAAAGGATTCCCACATCACCCGCCGGGGCCGGTTGCCTTTCTCCATCACCAGACTTAGGAAGAGGGTCGAACAGTCACTCCGGTTTCCCTTGACCGCGAGCTCACTGATATTCTGTGAAGAACAATAATGAATATATTGAGAAGTGAATGAGACAGTGCTAATGGGGGGGGGGGGGGGGGGGGTTATTAGCGATTCAGTAATGGGATATTCTGGTATTATTAAGCATAGAGGCAGGCATTGGTTTGCCTGTTCATACACCCATGACACTGGGCTGACAAACTGTGCACTCCCAGAGTCCTGACAGTGTGAAACGCGCTTCACACCTGGCAGTGTCCGAGAACACAGCAGAGTACAGCACGGGAACAGCCCATTTAGGTCAACAATGGCTGTGTTGATATGGATGGGAAATTTATCCAATTCATTTTGGGCTCACATAAACACTATCCCACTAGAAATGGATGTGTCCAGTCCAGCCTGCATTGCTTCCTGCTCGGCATTTTGAAGCTACTATGTTATTTTGAAGTTACTATGTTATTTCATCTACATTCTTACCCAATCTGAACCCGCACCAAACTTCTTTCCACCTACCTCGACTCCATCCTATCCCCACTGGTCAAATCCCTCCCCACCTACGTCCAAGACACCTCACATGCTCTCCATCTCCTCGGTAACTTCCGGTTTGCAGGCACCCACTCCCTCATCTTTACCATGGATGTCCAGTCACTCAAAACTTCCATCCCCCACAAGGATGGTCTTGAAGCCTTCCGTTTCTTCCTCGACCGTAGAACCAGCCAATCCCCATCTAGTAACACTCTCCTCGGCCTGGCAGAGCTGATTCATACCCTTAACAATTTCTCCTTTGGCGCCTCCCACTTCCTCCAAACCAGAGGCGTAGCTATGGGCACACGCAAGGGCCCTAGCTACGCCTGCCTCTTTGTCGGGTACGTCGAACAATCCCTGTTCCAGTCGTACACCGGCCCCATCCCCGAACTCTACCTCCGCTACATCGACGACTGCATTGGTGCCACCTCGTGTACCCATTCAGAACTCACTGACTTCATACATTTCACCACCAATTTCCATCCTGCCCTTAACTATACTTGGACTATCTCCGACATCTCCCTCCCGTTTCTGGACCTCACCATCTCCATCACAGGAGACAGACTAGTCACTGACATCTACTACAAACGCACTGACTCCCACAGCTATCTGGCCTACACCTCTTCCCACCCTAACTCCTGCAAAAAGTCTATCCACTACTACCAATTCCTCCGTCTACGCCGCATCTGCGCCCGGGATGAGGTGTTCCACACTAGGGCATCAGTGATATAACAACATATATATAACAACATATAACAACTACAGCATGGAAACAGGCCTGTCCGGCCCTACCAGTCAACGCCGACCATTTTCCCTGACCTAGTCTCATCTACCTGCACTCAGACCATAACCCTCGAATCCCCTCCTATCCATATACCTATCCAATTTACTCTTAAATAATAAAATCGAGCCAGCCTCCACCACTTCCACCGGAAGCCCATTCCATACAGCCACAACCCTCTGAGTAAAGAAGTTCCCCCTCATGTTACCCCTAAACCTTTGTCCCTCATTCTTCAGGCAACGGGGCTTCCCCTCTACCATTATAGATGAGGCTCTCACTAGGACATCCTCTATATCCCACAGCTCCGCTCTTGCTCCCCCTCCCCCCATTCGTAACAAGGACAGAATCCCACTCATTCTCACCTTCCACCCCATCAGCCAGCGAATCCAACAAATCATCCTGCAACGTTTCCTTCCCCTACAACTGGACACCACTACCCGCCACATCTTCCCAACTCCTCTCCTTTCTGCGTTCCGCAGAGACCGTTCCCTCCGTAACTCCCTGGTCCACTCGTCCCTTCGTACCCAAACCACCCCCTCCCCGGGCACTTTCCCCTGCAACCGCAGGAGATGCAACACCTGTCCATTTACCTCCCCCCTCAACTCCGTCCAAGGACCTAAACAGTCTTTCCAGGTGAGACAGAGGTCCACCTGCACCTCCACCAACTTCATTGATTGTATACGCTGCTCTAGATGTCAATTTCCCTACATCGGCGAGACCAAACGCAGGCTCGGCGATCGTTTCGCTCAACACCTTCGCTCAGTCCGCCTTAACCAACCTGATCTCCCGGTGGCTGAGCACTTCAACTCCCTCTCCCACTCCCAGTCTGACCTTTCTGTCATGGGCCTCCTCCAGTGCCACAGTGAGGCCCAGCGGAAATTGGAGGAACAGCACCTCATATTTCGCTTGGGCAGCTTGCAGCCCAACGATATGAACATTGACTTCTCCAACTTTAGATAGATTCTCTGTCTCTCTCTTTTACCCCTCCCCCCTCCCCATCCCAGTTCTCCCACTGTCTTCCTGTCTCCACCTATATACTTTCTTTGTCCCGCCCCCAGACATCCGTCTGAAAAAGGGTCTAGACCTGACGTCACCCATCCCCTCTCTCCTAGATGCTGCCTGACCTGCTGAGTTACTCCAGCATTTTGTGATACCTTCGATTTGTGCAGCATCTGCAGTTATTTTCCTACACTCTGAGCCCGCATTCACTCATTGACCAGATAACTTTTTTATTTCTATACCTACCCCAGTTACACCCGATCAAAGACATCCCTCTCTTGCACATTTCCTGCAGCTCATCCCCTCCTTTTACTGCATATTAACTCGGCTCCTCTTCCCACAGATGCGCGCATAACTGACCTGCTGAATATTGTTTGTTCAGATTATAGATTTTAGCATATAACATATAACATATAACATATAACAACTACAGCATGGAAACAGGCCTGTCCGGCCCTACCAGTCCACGCCGACCATTCTCCCTGACCTAGTCTCATCTACCTGCACTCAGACCATAACCCTCTAATCCCCTCTTATCCATATACCTATCCAATTTACTCTTAAATAATAAAATCGAGCCAACCTCCACCACTTCCACCGGAAGCCCATTCCATACAGCCACAACCCTCTGAGTAAAGAAATTCCCCCTCATGTTACCCCTAAACCTTTGTCCCTCAATTCTGAAGCTATGTCCCCTTGTTGGAATCTTCCCCACTCTCAAAGGGAAAAGCCTACCCACGTCAACTCTGTCCGTCCCTCTCAAAATTTTAAAAACCTCTATCAAGTCCCCCCTCAACCTTCTACGCTCCAAAGAATAAAGACCCAACCTGTTCAACCTCTCTCTGTAGCCTAAGTGCTGAAACCCAGGCAACATTCTAGTAAATCTCCTCTGCACCCTCCATTTTGTCGACATCCTTCCTATAATTTGGCGACCAGAACTGCACACCATACTCCAGATTCGGCCTCACCAATGCCCTGTACAATTTTAACATTACATCCCAACTTCTATACTCGATGCTCTGATTTATAAAGGCAAGCATACCAAACGCCTTCTTCACCACCCTATCCACATGAGATTCCACCTTCAGGGAACAATGCACAGTTATTCCCAGATCCCTCTGTTCCACTGCATTCCTCAATTCCCTACCATTTACCCTGTACGTCCTATTTTGATTTGTCCTACCAAAATGCAGCACCTCACACTTATCAGCATTAAACTCCATCTGCCATCTTTCAGCCCACCCTTCCAAAAGGCCCAAGTCTCTCTGTAGACTTTGAAAATCTACCTCACTATCAACTACTCCACCTATCTTAGTATCATCTGCATATTTACTAATCCAAATTGCCACACCATCATCCAGATCATTAATGTAAATGACAAACAACAGTGGACCCAACACAGATCCTTGGGGCACTCCACTAGACACTGGCCTCCAACCTGACATACAATTGTCAACCGTTACCCTCTGGTATCTCCCATTCAGCCATTGTTGAATCCATCTTGCAACCTCACTATTAATACCCAACGATTTAACCTTCTTAATCAACCTTCCATGTGGAACCTTGTCAAATGCCTTACTGAAGTCCATATAGACAACATCCACAGCCTTGCCCTTATCAATTTCCCTGGTAACCTCTTCAAAAAATTCGAGAAGATTAGTCAAACATGACCTTCCAGGCACAAATCCATGTTGACTGTTTCTAATCAGGCCTTGATTATCCAAATAATTATATATATTGTCCCTAAGTATCTTTTCCATTAATTTTCCCACCACAGACGTCAAACTAATAGGTCTATAATTGCTAGGTTTACTTTTAGAACCTTTTTTAAACAAAGGCACAACATGCGCAATGCGCCAATCTTCCGGCACCATCCCCGTTTCTAATGACGTTTGAAATATTTCCGTCATAGCCCCTGCTATTTCTGCACTAACTTCCCTCAATGTCCTAGGGAATATCCTATCAGGACCTGGAGACTTATCCACTTTTATATTTTTCAAAAGTGTCCGTACCTCCTCTTCTTTAATCCTCCTAATTTCCATCACTACTCTACTTGTTTCGCTTACCTCACATAATTCAATATCCTTCTCCTCGGTAAATACCGAAGAAAAGAAATTGTTTAATATCTCCCCCATTTCTTCCGGCTCAGCACATAGCTGTCCACTCTGACTCTCTAATGGACCAATTTTATCCCTCACTATCCTTTTGCTATTGACATATCTGTAGAACCCCTTGGGGTTTACTTTTACATTACTTGCCAAAGCAGCCTCATATCTTTTTTTCGCTTTTCTAATTTCCTTTTTAAGATTCCTTTTACATTCTTTATATTCCTCAAGAACCTCATTTACTCCCTGCCGCTTATATTTATTGTATATCTCCCTCTTTTTCCGAACCGTGTCCAATTTCCCTGGAAAACCACGGCTCTTTCAAATTATTATTCTTTCCTTTCCACCGAACAGGGACATAAAGACTCTGTACTCTCAAAATTTCACCTTTAAATATCCTCCATTTCTCTATTATATCCTTTTCATAAAACAACAATTTCCATTTCACTCCTTTTAAATCCTTTCTCATCTCCTCAAAATTAGCCTTTCTCCAATCCAAAATCTCAACCCTTGGTCCAGATTTGACCTTCTCCATAATGATATTGAAACTAATGGCATTATGATCACTAGACCCAAAGTGCTCCTCAACACATACCTCCGTCACCTGACCTATCTCATTTCCTAACAGGAGGTCCAACACTGCCCCTTCTCTGGTAGGCACCTCTACGTATTGCTGCAAAAAACTACCCTGCACACATTTTACAAACTCCAAACCATCCAGCCCTTTAACAGAATGTGATTCCCAGTCTATATACGGAAAATTGAAATCACCCACAATCACCACTCTGTGCTTACTACTAATATCTGTTATCTCCTTACATATTTGCTCTTCCAATTCTCGTTCCCTATTTGGCGGTCTATAATACGCCCCTATAAGTGTTGCTAAACCTTTCTCATTTCTGAGTTCCACCCAAACAGCCTCCTTAATCGAGCCTTCTAGTCTGTCCTGCCAAAGCACTGCTGTGATATCCTCCCTGACAAGCAATGCAACACCCCCACCTCTTGCCCCTCCGATTCTATCACATCTGAAACAATGAAATCCTGGAATATTTAATTGCCAATCGCAACCCTCCTGCAACCATGTTTCACTGATCGCCACAACATCATACTTCCAGATGTCAATCCAGGCTCTAAGCTCATCCACCTTTCTTACAATGCTCCTAGCATTAAAATATACACATTTAAGGGACCCATCATTTCTTATTCTCAGTTTATTTATTTTCACTTCTTTCTCTCCTACATATTGGGTCTGAGTGTTTCCCTTTTCTGCCTCCTGCCTCACACACTGCCTATTAGCTATCTGTGTTTGAGTCCCTCCCCCCAACCGTACTAGTTTAAAGTCTCCGCAGTTATTTTAGCAAATCTCCCCGCCAGGATATTGGTTCCCCTCGGGTTCAGATGCAACCCGTCCTTTTTGTACAGGTCATACTTCCCCCAGAAGAGGTCCCAATGATCCAGAAACTTGAAACCCTGCTCCCTGCACCAGTTCCTCAGCCACGTATTTATCCTCCACCTCACTCCATTCCTATTCTCACCATCGCGTGGCACAGGCAGTAAGCCTGAGATTATTACTTTGGAAGTCCTTTTTTTTAACTCTCTTCCTAGCCCCCTGAATTCTCCTTTCAGGACCTCTTCCCTTATCCTACCTATATTGTTGGTACCTATATGTACCACGACCTCTGGCTCCTCTCCCTCCCCTTTCAGGATATCCTGGACACGCTCAGACACATCCCGGACACCGGCACCAGGGAGGCAAACCACCATCCAGGTCTCCCGACTGCGTCCACAGAAACGCCTATCTGACCCCCTCACTATAGAGTCCCCTATTACTACTGCTCTCCTCTTCCTTTCCCTACCCTTCTGAGCAACAGGGCCGGACTCCTTGCCAGAGGCCCGGGCACTGTCGTTGCCCCCAGGTAGGCGGTCCCCCCCAACAGTACTTAAACAGGAGTACTTATTTCCAAGGGGTACAGCCACCGGGGTACTCCCTAGTCCCTGCCTCTGTTCCTTGCCCCCCCTACAGTGACCCACTTGTCTACCTCCCGTGGTGTAGGAGTGACCACCTCTCTGTAACTCCTATCTATAACCTCCTCACTCTCCCTGATCAGACGGAGGTCATCAATCTGCCGCTCCAGGTTCCTAATACGGTCCCTTAGGAGCCCCATCTCGTCACACCTGGCGCAGATGTGGATGTCTGGAAGACTATCAGACTCCCAGATTCCCCACATCCGACACCCAGAACAAAAAACTGCCCTGGCACTCATACGCTCCAAACAAAGCCCCGTGCTCGGTTACTAAACCTACCGCCCGGCCGCTGCTCCAACCGCTCCAACCGCCCACCCAAAAGAACTGAGTGATCTCCTGGGAGAGGCGAAAACCGGATAAAAAACCCAGGCCAATTTGGGGAAAAATCCGGGAAATTCCTCTCCGACCCCAAGCTAGGCGATCAAAACTAGTCCGGGAGATCACACAGGTCTTACTCCTTACTATCCCCACACAATCCCCACACACTACTTCCCAAGCAACACAGCTTGGTGCTGCTTGCTGCTTGCTGCTGCTTGCTACTGCTGCTGCTTGCTGCTGCTACTGCTGCTTGCTGCTGCTACTGCTGATTGCTGCTGCTGCTACTGCTGATTGCTGCTGCTGCCTTTTTTTTAGCAAATGCACTTTTTTTCCCCAATTGAATGACAAGCGAACAGTTTAATGTCTTAGAGTAATTCAGCAGGTCAGGCAGCATCTCCAAACAGAGTTATTTAATGCAGCACACACAGTATGTCCTTTTTTTGTAAACCAGGATCTGCAGTTCTTGTGCTTTTGCCTAATGCCCTCTGTGGTTTAATGAACTGAACTAAATGCGACCAATGAAACTGATGCCACATAAAACGTGTTATCATTTTTGATTCTCGTTTACAAGTTTACTGCTCCCTGACCGTTGTGCTAAGATGCATGTGTGGGAAGAACAGCTGGATCAGAATGGACAATTCTCAGAAGTTCCCATGTCACAGGTTTTATTCCTGATACCAGATCTACAGGACACAAACCGATCAGAGATTATTGCATTGTCCATTACATTGTTCAGCCCAGGGAGTGCGAGGTGAGTGAGACTGGCATTGATCACTCTTCCCCAATGCCGTCAGTTCTGTGACGGGAAACAGAAGTCACCGTGATCCTTCCACTTACCACGTGTTCTTGTTTAGTGAAATGTCCCTCCGGTCTCATCATGAAGCTGAGACTTTCAACCCCTTCTTCAATCGCCTGTTTTAGTCTCTCCCGATAGAATTTTGTTAGTTTGAACAATTGGTACTCGTTCCACTGTGTCAGGAGCTCAGACAATGTAGGCGTCAGATCTGTGTATTCAAAGAGAGAAACAAAACATCATCTGAATCAGTACCCTTGGCTCCCGCTACAACAGCAACCCCCACCCTGAGTGTTCCAGGCTCCTAATGAGAATGATCCAAGAAGAATATCGGAATAAGACAATTTGCTGGAGGAACTCAGTGGGTCAACCATCATCTCTGGAGAATATTGTCGGTGAAGTTTCAAGTCTGGATCTTTTTTAGGCTGATTGTGGTGGCGGTGAGTGGGGAGAAATGTGGACAAGAGGAAGAACAGGTGAAAGACTGTAAGTAAGGTGGATACAGGTGAGGGGAGTTTTTGATAGGCTGATAATTGGGGAAAGGCCAGAGATGAAAAGACAGGTGTGAAACAAATGGAGTGAAGAATTGCAAATTGTGCAGTGAGATGAATTTATGTAAGTGGAAAGGGAGGGGGTGGGAGAAAATTGCGCGAGGAGCAAAAATGGTTAGCAACCGGAAAATCCACTAGGTTTTGGCGGATAAAGCGGAAGTGTTCGGCAAAACAGTCGCCGAGTCTATGCTTTGTCTCACCAATTGCCAAACATTGCAACTCTCGTCCCATTGCCATACCAACCTCTCTGTCCTTGGACACATGCTCACTGAAGAAACAGCACTTCACATTCCGCTTGGGTCGCCTTAAATCCAATGGTATGAACACTGAATTCCGCAAGATTAAGTAACAATCCAAACCGCACACCCGCCTTATTTCCGCCCACTCTCTCCACAGTCTCGCACGGATTTCTCCCCTCCCCATTTCCTTCCTCCGGTATTCCTTTCTTTATTTTCACAATCTCCAACACTCAGTCCTTCTGCCTAACATCTTGATGTTTCATCTCTAGCCTTTGTTCAACCACCTACCTATCAAAAAAAGCCTCCTCAATAACATCCATCTCACTTGCCAGGCTTTGTGTTGCCGCACCTCTCTGCCAGCTTACGGCTAACTCTGCCATCAGTCTGAAGAATCGGAGAGACTGAGGCAACGTGTGAGCAGGGGAGAGTTGGATAGCGTCTGAACCGAGGAGGATGTGACGGTGTGACCAGGGAACATGGGCCCCAGGGGGATGGGGCAGCGTTGGGCACGGGAAGAGTGGGCACTGGGGGAGTGTGATCATCTCCATAGCCGGTGTTCAGACAGAGAACAGATCACAGCAAAAAAACGCACATTAAACGAATGCACTGATGAAGAGGTGCAGATGCAATTATCGCCTGAGGCAACCCTGTAGTTGATGCCAGCTAATCTTCCTAGGATTATCTTCCACATGCATGAACCACCCAGCTTCACTCCACTCTCTGTGGCCTCATGCTCCCTGGCTTCAATGGATACTTTGTCATGTGTACCCAAGTTCAGTGACCATCCTCCTGTACACGAGGATCAGGATCTGTTATATTGTAGTGGCTTGGACACAATATAGAATAGATCAATGCACACAGTCTTTTACCCAGAGGAGGAGAATCAAGAAACAAATGACAAAAACGGTACATGGATAGGATAGGTTTAGAGCGACATGGGTCTTACACAGGCTTGTGGGACTATAGTAGATCGGCCATGTTGTTTGACATGTCCAAGGTGAGCCTTGTTCCATACCGTATGCCTCTATGACTCTAAGGTACAACTTGACCATAATAACTCTAACAGTGCAGACTGCACAGAGTCCAAATACAAGAGTCGCCATGTTTTATGTGCCATCTTATACTCTTCAGTTTCTCAGAAAGCTTCTCCCCAGTCACTGCATTAATGCACATCTGGATCTTCAATGAGGATGACTCATCGCCTCAATGATCACTCCCTCTGTCCTTTCAATTACCGCCTGCAGGATAACATCCTCTCTTTCTCAGTCCCTTCCTTATTCCCTTATCCTTCTGACCTGTCGACCATGCATTAGATGCAACCAGATATCAAGACAACATTTATATCTTGAAGAATTCTGCAACACACTGTGTCCGTACTTGTTGTTGGGGTCACTGGAGCCGCAGTCCTGTTTCCATCTTCAGCCAAGGTGTGGATAGGTATTACCATATTCTGCTGCTCTGCAGTAAACCGAATAATAATAGTGGGATTAAACAATGATTAACACAAGAAGGAAAAGATTGCGAAGTGAACTGTGAACCACAATCCACCACTATCAATAGACAATAGATAATAGATGCAGGAGGAGGCCATTCGGCCCTTCGAGCCAGCACCGCCATTCAATGTGATCATGGCTGATCATTCTCAATCAGTACCCCGCACCTGCCTTCTCCCCATACCCCCTGACTCCCCTATCCTTAAGAGCTCTATCTAGCTTTCTCTTGAATGCATTCGGAGAATTGGGCTCCACTGCCTTCTGAGGCACAGAATTCCACAGATTCACAACTCTCTGACTGAAAAAGTTTTTCCTCATCTCAGTTCTAAATGGCCTACCCCTTATTCTTAAACTGTGGCCCCTTGTTCTGGACTCTCCCAACATTGGGAACATGTTTCCTGCCTCTAACGTGTCCAACCCCTTAATAATTTTATACGTTTCGATAAGATCTCCTCTCATCCTTCTAAATTCCAGTGTATACAAGCCTAGTCGCTCCAGTCTTTCAACATATGACAGTCCCGCCTTTCCGGGAATTAACCTAGTATACCTTCGCTGCACGCCCTCAATAGCAAGAATATCCTTCCTCAAATTTGGAGACCAAAACTGCACACAGTACTCCAGGTGCGGTCTCACTAGGGCCCTGTACAACTGTAGAAGGACCTCTTTGCTCCTATACTCAACTCCTCTTGTTATGAAGACCAACATTCCATCGGCTTTCTTCACTGCCTGCTGTACCTGCATGCTTCCTTTCAATGACTGATGCACTAGGACACCCAGATCTGTTGCTAACTTGACACCATTCAGATAATACTCTGCCTTCCTATTCTTACCACCAAAGTGGATAACCTCACACTTATCCACATTAAACTGCATCAGCCATGCATCCGCCCACTCACACAACCTGTCCAAGACACCCTGCATCCTCATAGCATCTTCCTCACAGCTCACACTACCACCCAGCTTTGTATCATCTGAAAAATTGCTAATGGTACATTTAATCCCTTCATCGATTTCATTAATGTATATCGTAAATAGCTGCGGTACCCCACTAGTTACTGCCTGCCATTCTGAAAGGGACCCATTTATCCCCACTCTTTGCTTTCTGTCTGTCAACCAATTTTCTATCCATGTCAGTAACCTACCTCCAATACCATGTGCTCTAATTTTGCCCACTAATCTCCTATGTGGAACCTTGTCAAAAGCTTTCTGAAAGTCAATGTACACCACATGCACCGGCTCTCCCCTGTCAATTTTCTTAGTTACATCCTCAAAGAATTCCAGAACATTAGTCAAGCATGATTTCCCCTTCGTAAATCCATGCTGACTCGGAACAATCCTGTTACTACTATCCGAATGCTCCGCAATTTCTTCTTTTATAATTGACTCCAGCATCTTCCCCACCACTGATGTCAGACTAACTGCTCTATAATTTCCCGTTTTCTCTCTCCCTCCTTTCTTAAAAAGTGGAACAACATTAGCTACCATCCATTCCACAGGAACTGATCCAGAATGTATAGAACATTGGAAAATGATCACCAATGCGTCCACAATTTCTAGTGCCACCTCCTTAAGTACTCTGGGATGCAGACCACAAGGCCATGGGGATTTATCAGCCTTCAGTCCCATCAGTCTACCCAACACCATTTCCTGCCTAATATGGATTTCCTTCAGTCCATCCGTCACCCTAGGATCTCTGGCCACTAGAACATCTGGGAGATTGCTTGTATCTTCCTTAGTGAAGACAGATCCAAAGTACCGGTTCAACTCATCTGCCATTTCCTTGTTCCCATAATAAATTCCCCCGCTTATGTCTTCAAGGGACCCACATTTGCCTTGACTATTTTTTTCCTCTTTACATACCTAAAAAAGCTTTTACTATCCTCCTTTATATTATTGGCTAGTTTACCCTCGTACCTCATCTTTTATCCCCGTATTGCCTTCTTAGTCATCTTCTGTTGCTCTTTGAAAGAGTCCCAATCCTCTGGATTCCCACTCTTCTTTGCTTTGTTGTACTTCTGCTCTTTTATTTTTATGCTGTCCTTGACTTCCCTTCTCAGCCACGGGTGCCTCTTACTCCCCTTGGAATCTTTCCTCCTCTTGGGATAAATTGATCCTGCAACTTTTGCATTATTCCTAGGAATATCTGCCATTGCTGTTCCACTGTCTTCCCTGCTAGGGCCACCTTCCAGTTAATTCTGGCCAGCTCCTGTGGTGTTGGGGGTAAGAGCGGGTAGGTTTTGTGGGAGGGGGCATGGAATGCCAATATTGATCCAGAAACTAAACTGAATCAGACATTTCCATCCTGTGGCCTGGTGGTATAACAGTATTGAAATCTTTCACCGAGACTCGCTTTTTCACATTCAAACCTTTCCCCATGGACCATCAGGGGCACGTCAAGTGGTGTTGCAGCTCCGACACCATCCAGGATAACACTGACCACTTGCCGGGCAGCCCATTCACTTTAATAAATGGGTCAATGTCCAGACCGATGCTGTAAAGACCAGTGCTGGGCCTCCCTATATTACAACTTATCTTAATGACGTGGATGAAAGGACTACAGTTTAGCAGAGCACTTGAAAATATGGCACGCATATTGTTTGAAGCAACGAAATTGGCTGATTGAGCAGCTAATAAAAAGGCAAGATCCAGCGAAGCGGCCTGTTGGGAGTGGCTGTGTTGGTAGAGGTAAAGGTCTGTGTAGAGGGCAAGTGCCAGTCTTCGGCTCACGAGTCTTCGGCAAGGAGTGTGACTAAACCCGTGGGAAATGTGTCCAGGTGCAGCTCCTTGCAGGCTGTATTTGGGAAATGGAGATGCAGATGGATGACCCCGGGTTCATCCGAAAGACCTTTTGGACAAAACTAACAGTGAGGTGGTCATGCTCAAACACCAGGATGAATGGAGGTGGGTGACCCCCAGAACACCTAGTTAGCAAAGGGTGAAGGTGGCCATTCCCTTTCAAAACACGTAACAGTTTTGGAGACTGTTAGGGGATGACCCGTCAGGGAAGAGCAGTAGTATCAGCAGGATGAGGCTCCGTGCCTGGCAAAGCAATAGTGGTAGGATATACATCTGTTGGGGAGAGGGGAGAGTGGTGGACAGGAGATTCCGTGGAAGCAATCGAGACTCCTGTATTGTGTATTGCTTTCTGGTGCCAGGGTCCAGGATGATTCGGAGAGGCTACTTGATATTCTCAAGAGGGAGAGTGAGGAGCCAGAAGTCACTGTGCATGTTGGTACAAATGACATAGGATGTTCAGAAAGATGTAAAAAATACAGGATAGTGATCTCCGTAGTACTGCTTGTGCTCCGTGCTAGTGAGTGTAGGAACAGGGAAAACAAGGACAGGTGATTGCGTGGCAATGGAGCTGATGCAGGGATTCATACTTTTGTACAACTGGGATTTCTTCTGGGGCAGACGTGACCTGCACAAGAGGGATAAGTTGCAGCTGAACCTGAAGGGAACGCCAATATCCTGAGCGGCAGCTCCCAGTCTCCATCACAAGAAATAGACCACTGACTGACGTCTAGCGGCACGGTAGCGCAGCGGTAGAGTTGCTGCTTTACAGCGAATGCAGCGCCGGAGACTCAGGTTCGATCCTGACTACGGGTGCTGCACTGTAAGGAGTTTGTACGTTCTCCCCGTGACCTGCGTGGGTTTTCTCCGAGATCTTCGGTTTCCTCCCACACTCCAAAGACGTACAGGTATGTAGGTTAATTGGCTGGGTAAATGTAAAAATTGTCCCTAGTGGGTGTAGGATAGTGTTAATGTACGGGGATCACTGGGCGGCACGGACTTGGAGGGCCGAAAAGGCCTGTTTCCGGCTGTAGATATATGATATGATATGATATTACAAACCCACTGACTGCCACAACTATCTCGACTATACGTCTTCCCCCCTTGCTTCCTGCTTTGAGTCCATCCCCTTCTCCCAAATCCTCCGTCTACGCCGCATCTGCGCCCAAGATGAGGTATTCCATACTAGAACATCTGAGATGTCCTCATCTTTAGGGAACGGTATTTTCCCCTCTCCCATCATAGATGAGGCCCTGACTCGTATCTCCTCGGTACCCCGCAGCTCCGCCCTTGCCCCCCCCCTTTTCCTATTCGCAACAGAGACAGAGTCCTCCTCGTCCTTACCTTCCACCCCATCAGCCGTCGCATACAGCAACAAATCCTCCAAAATTTCCGCCACCTCCAATGGTATTCCCACCACTAGCCACATTTTCCCATCTCCACGCCTTGCCGCCTTCCGCAGATGCCGTTCCCTCCGCAACTCCCTGGTTAACTTATCCTTTCCCACCCAAACCTCCCCCTCCCAGGTACCTTCCGCTGCAACCGTACAAGATGCAACACCTGTCGCGATACCTCCTCCCTCGACTCTGTCCAGGGACTTCGACAGTCCTTTCAGGTTAGGCAAAAGCCAATTTGCACCTCATCCAAACTTATCTACTGTATCCGTTGTTTCGGGAAACAAAAACTGCAGATGCTGGTTTAAATCGAAGGTAAACACAAAATACTGGAGTAAGTCAGCGGGTCAGGCAGCAACTCAGGAGAGAAGGAATGGGTGATGTTTCGGGTCGAGACCCTCTTCAGATTGATGTCAGGGGAGGGAGTGGGACAAAGATAGGATGTAGTCGGAGACAGGAAGCCTAGTAGGTGAACTGGGAAGGGGAGGCGATAGAGAGGGGAAGCAGGGACTACCTGAAGTGGGAGAAGACAATGTTCATACCGCTGGGGTATAAACTGCCCAAGCGAAAGATGAGGTGCTGTTCCTCCAATTGCCTATATTTTTGTCTTTCTTCGCTTTAAACCAGCAGCTGCAGTTCATTCTTACACATCCTGACCGGCAGTTTGCTGAAGTTATGTGGGTGGATCGACGCTAGATTGGTTGAAGGATGAGATCCAATGCATGACTGAGGCAGATGAGAAACAGGAGGCGAACTTTCAGAGAAATTCAGTTGACAAAATAGGCATGACAGCGAGCCAGGAAGGGCTACATGATTGTATTGCAATTATTAATGTCAGGCTGATCAGCTGAGGGTGTGAATAGGTGTGTGCAACTGGGATGCTATGTTGACTGTTAGGCGATGACCCGTCAGCGAAGAGCAGTAATATTAGGCACGAGGAAGCATCGTGCCTGGAAGACCCATCGTGGTGGGATTCCCATAAGTTTGGGGGGTGGGGGTGGACAATATAGACGTGACAACAAGCGAGGTAGGGCTGTTTGATTGAATTGCAATTATTTTAATGTGAGAGGTCTGAGGGGTAAGGCGGATGAGCTGAGGGTGTGGATAGGTATGTGCCACTGGGATGTTGTATCCATTACAGAAATCTGGCTAAGTGGGACAGGACTAGCAGCTTAATGTTCCAGGATGTAGCGAGTGAGGTGAGGGCGAAAGAGGACTTTATTGATTAGGAAGAATGTTGCGGCAGTAGACCGAGATGATATGGCTCATGTCGGCGAAACCGAGCGCAGGCTCGGCGATCGCTTCGCTGAACACCTGCGCTCGGTCCACATTAACCAAACTGATCTCCCGGTGGCCGAGCACTTCAACTCCCCCTCCCATTCCCAGTCTGACCTTTCTGTCATGGGCCTCCTCCAGTGCCATAGTGAGGCCCACCGGAAATTGGAGGAACAGCACCTCATATTTCGCCTGGGCAGTTTGCAGCCCAGTGGTATGAACATCGACTTCTCCAACTTTAGACAGTTCCTTTGTCCCTCCCTTCCCCTCCTCCTTCCCAGATCTCCTATATCCTTCCTTTGTCCCGCCCCCCTGACATCAGTCTGAAGAAGGGTCTCGACCCGAAACGTCACCCATTCCTTCTCTCCTGAGATGCTGCCTGACCTGCTGAGTTACTCCAGCATTTTGTGAATAAATTGATATGGCTCATGGTTCGTTCAAGTAAGCCTGTATTGGTGGAGCGATTAACTAAAAAGGTGCTGATCACCTTGATGGATATGTGAATTGCTGAGGGAGGGGGCTGGGCGGGGGGAAATAGTCAGCAGTAATTGGAGGAGCGCAAATGCCAAGAGATTACAGGTAGCTATACGGCTAATAAGGTAGTCATTTTGGGGGATTTTGACTTTCTAAATATATCTATAAATTCCAAATATTTGCTGTCAAAGGAACATCCGGAAATTGGGATGCTTTGAAAAATGTTGTGACAAGAGTTCAAGGCATGCATGCTCATATTAAAGAGAATGGCAAGGCAAGTGGGAGCATCGAAGCTTGCATGATGAGAGAATCTGAGGCTCTGGACAGGGAAACGCAGGCAGCTTGGGATCGACCTAGGAACGTGGGATTAAGTCTATTCCCAGAAGAGTTTTGGGAATTGAGGAGTATACCAAAGGAGGAAATCAGGCGGGTATACAGGGATCAAGAGGTAGCCCTGGCAGATAATATTAAGGGAGATTCAAAGTTATAATTTATATTAAGGGAAATAGGGCCCTTTAGAAACCAAAGCGGTCATCTCAGTGTGGAGCCACAGGAGATGTACAACGTTCTTATTGAGTATTTTACCTCTGTGTTTAATGTTGAGCAATATGCGTAAAGAAGAGAACGTGGGACAATTAATGGAAGTGTCGAGAACAGTCTATATTACTGT
The DNA here is from genome assembly GCF_053455715.1 of Rhinoraja longicauda. Classification (NCBI taxonomy): domain Eukaryota; kingdom Metazoa; phylum Chordata; class Chondrichthyes; order Rajiformes; family Arhynchobatidae; genus Rhinoraja; species Rhinoraja longicauda. Next base: position 301,974 of record NW_027601304.1, read on the forward strand.
CGAGGAGGTGCTGAATACCTCAAGGTGTATGAAGGTGGATACATCTCCAGGGTCTGATCAGTTATGTCCGAGGTCAGTGTGGGAAGGTAGACTAGAAATTGTAGGTGCCTTGGCACAGCTATACGAATGATCATTAGATACAGGTAAGGTGCCGGGGGGGGGTAGCTATGCCATGTCTGCACTTAAGAGGGGCTGAAAGGTAAACCATGGGAAGTATAGACCAGTGAACCTAACGTCTGTGGTAGGCAAATTACTGGAGAATATTGAGGGGAACGATATATCCATATTGGGATTGATACGGACTGATTGTGGAGAGTTAGCATAGCTTTGTACATTGGAGATCATGTCTCACAAATCTGATTGAATTTTCTGAAGTAACTTAAAAGATTGATAAGGGAAAAGCCGTAGGCTTTACATATGGACTTCAGGGCATTTGGTAACGTTCTACATGATAGACTGCTTTGGAAGGTTTCATCGCAAGTGATCCAGGGAGAGCTAGGTGACTGGATAAAGAATTGACCGTAATAGGAAGCGGAGGGTGACGATGAAAGTTTGTTTTTCAGACTGCAGGCCTGTGACTGGTAGTGTTCCCCAGGGATCGTTGCTGGCCCCATTGCTGTTTGTGGATTATCTCAAAGATTTGGATGAGTACACAAGACATGATTAGTACGATAGTTATCAAGTGTTGCAATGGGGCCTTCATCCGTTGGGCTGAGGAATGTTGAATGGAGTTTACTACAGATAAGTACATGGTGTTGCATTTTGGGAAGTCAAAGCAGGACAGGACCTCGGTGAAGGACAGGGTTCATCGATCAGAATATTGAGTATAGAAGATGGGACGTTATGTAACAGGTGTACAAGACTTGGGCGAGGTCACATTTACAGTAACGTAGGCAGTGCAGCGTAGGTTCACGAGATTGATCTCTGGGATGGCGGGACTGACATATGAGGAAAGATTGAAAAGACCAGGCTTGTATTCACTGGAGCTTAGAAGGATGAGAGGGGATCTTATAGAAACATAAAATTATAAAAGCACTGGACAAGCGAGATGCAGGAAAAATATTCCCAATGTTGGGCGAGTCCAGAACAAAGGGCCACATTCTTAGAATAAAGGGGATTCCATTTAAAACTGAGGTGAGAAGGAACTTTTTCACCCAGAGTGTTGTGAATTTGTAGAATTGTCTGCCACTGAAGGCAGTGGAAGTCAAATCACTGGATGGATTTAAGAGAGAGTTAGATAGAACTCTAGGGGCTAGTGAAATCGAGGGATATGGGGAGAAGGCAGGCACGGGTTATTCATTGGGGGCGATCAGCCATGATCACAATGAATGGCAGTGCTGTCTCGAAGGGCCGAATAGCCTCCTCCTGCACCGGTTTTCTATGTTTTATATGTTTTCTATGTTTATGCGTTCAGTTCTGGACACCCTGTTATAGGAAAGATGTTACCAAACTGGAAATGGTGCGAAGAAGCTTTAAGAGCATGTTGCCAGTACTCGAGGGCCTGAATGACATGGAGAGGTTGAGCATGCGAGGACTTTATTCTTTGGAGCGCAGGAGGACGAGGGATGATCTTATTGAGTTGGATAAGTTCGTGAGGGGAGTGGATAGTGTCTTAGACACACAGCAGGGGAATGAAGAACCAGAGAAAATAGATTTAAGGTTAGTGGATAAAGATTTCATAGGAGTCTGGGGAGAATGTTTTCACAGATCATGGGGACATATGGGACAAGCTACCGGAGGGGGTAGTTGGGGCAGTTGTTTCCACAACATTTAAAATATATTTGCACAGGTTTAGAAGGGTACGGACCAAATGCAGGCAGGTGGGACCAGTACAGATGGGGCAACATGGGCCGAAGAACCTGTTTCATTGCTGCACGAGTCCATGATTTTATGATTTGGATTAATGAAGCCAAACCTGGAGATGATACATAGAACATAGAATAGTGCAGCACGGGAACTGGCCCTTAGATCCCCCATATCTGCACTAACAATATCATGACAATTTGAACTAATCCCATCTACTTGCTCATGGACTGGATCCTTCTGTTCCCTGACTGTGTCAGTCATGCGTCAGTCTAAACAGCGTTTCCACCAGGTCCTCAGGAACGGACCAAAGGCTGCGTAAAAAACTTGTCCAGCATGCCCCCTTTAAACATTCCTCTCTCCAGTAAGAGTCATCCCCACCCTGGGAACAAGACTGACAATGTCTATGCCCCTTTTATCCTATACTCCTATTAGGCATCCACTCAGCCTTCATTACTCAGAGAAAACAATCCAATCTTTGTCTGCCTTCATTCAGATCATATTTGCAACTGATGTGTATTCTAGTGGAGCTTTTGACAGCTTTCCTCATGATTCACAATTCTGCAAATAGTTTGAATGTTTTTGAACTTACTAACTCGACCACCTACGTTTTTGTCCAAATCATAGAGATGATCAGAAGTTGCAGAGGTTCCAGAACTGATCCTCGCAGAAAACGGTAGCGTCATTAACCAAGTCAGTATAACACTGCTCCACCACCATTCCTCTCTCCTGTTTCCCCTCGCCCTAACTACTTAGTTTTCTTTTTCTCTTTTCTCTCCCTGCAGTCTTCACCATTCTGCAGCATTCCCTCCCCACCCATGTCACTCACCTGCTCCTTGGATGAGACTCGATGATTCCTTGCTTGATATTTCTCGGTCATGATGGATTTCGCCACTTGGGTCAGTTCCAGGGCTGTGAACCATGTCTCCTATTCCTCTCCCTCTGGGCTGACATTCCTCCCTTTCCTCTTCGGCGGGTTCACATTCCATTGAGGTTCTGCTCTCCATCCGACTTTGCTTTTCTGTCGTTATTCCTGTGTTCTGACCATCTTTCTTTGAAGAGGTGCCTGGCCAAATTCTTTTGAGGAACTTGCCAGCTTGAGTTAATTTCCCACCTGAAAAAAAACATTAAGTGTAGGTTGCAGAGCATTTTCAAATCGAGACCCACAGGTTCGGAATAACTGGTAGCAATTTGAGCTGGCTTTCTGGGGCAAGTGGAAGTGAATGATTGTCTTAGAAACATAGCACGAAAACAGGCCCTTTGGCCCAACCTAACTAAAATGCCCCATCTATGCTAGTCCCATCAGTACGTTTGACCATAATCTCTCTAAACCACTCTGTCCAAATGTCTTTTGAGGAAAAGATTTAATAGGAATCTGAGGGGTGCCTTTTTCACACAGAGGGTGGCGGGTGTCTAGAACAAGCTTCCAGAGGAGGTAGTTGGAGCAGGGACTATCCCAACTTTTAACAAACACTTGGACAGGTTCATGGATAGGACAGGTTTGGAGGGATATGGGCCAAACGCGGGCAGGTGGGACTGGTGCAGCTGGGACATGTTGGCCGGTGTGGGCAAGTTGGGCAGAAGGGCCTTTTTCCACTCTGTATCACTCTATAACTCTCTGACATGTTATTATTCTGCCCGCTTCAATTTACTACCACGGACAGCTTGTTCCATATGCCCACCAATCTGTGAGAAGATGTTAACCCTCAGGTTCCTATTAAATGGTTCCCCTCCCATCAAAGGCGCCCGCCCTTTGGATTCTTCAACTCTGAGGAAAAATACCTGTGCGTACACCCTTTCTATTTCCCCCATTATTTCATACATCTCTATTAAATCAGCCTTCAATCTCAATATGTCATCATACTTAATTTCACATGTTCCTGGGTACAGCGAAATGCATTGTTTTGCACATAACCCGGTAATATCATACAGTAGAACTCGCCTCGGCTGTACACAAGAGTCACCGCGTTAATCAAACAGATCTAACTGCTGCTCGCAGCAGCGAACCAGGTCGGCCGCTGCACGTGGCCACAGACGCCACCCCACCCCATCCCCCCCGCCCCCCTTTGTTCTCACCGTCCCCGATGGTTCCCCTTTTGTTACCGGCGATCTCCCCTTGGTCCCCCTGTTTCCGGTGGACCTCTGCCCGGTCCCACATTTCTTCTGGGCTACCTCATCACCTTCCCCCCACCCCGCCGAGTCCCTCCTCTCCTGTCGTCCTGCAATCTGGAATGGGCCAACATTCCCTCCTGAACTTTTCAACTGAGCTGGGGAGGACAACGTGTTTTTTTAGACAGACCCAAGAGCACCACACTGGAGATGAACAAATAATAATGGCTCCTGCTCTAGCCTGCCCAACCTTTTTCTATAGCTCATGTCCTGGGGTACTAGGTACATCCTCGTAAATCTTATTTGCACATCCTTCCATCTTAATGCTATCTTTTCTGAAATAGGGTGACTAAACTGAACAGAGTACAAGTGCAGCCCATGTCTTGTCCAACGGTAACATATGTTCCAGCTTCTATATTGAATTTCCCGAATCATTCAGCCCAGCGTGCTAAAGGCCACCTTCTCCACTATTTACCCGTTATGCCATCTTTTGGGGAATTGTTTTGTACTCCTGGATTCTCTCCAGGGGGCTCCCTTTCAACGTGAATGTCATATTCTGGTTCGACTTCTCAAACTTACATGTCCAAAAATGCTAATTATACCTTGACATCCCCATTGAATTAATTTCTTCAGACGAGACAGTACTGGGCCCATCAGGGATCCCAAGTGGCGCACCATTCATAGAATTCCAGTCCGAAAAGCAATCTTCCACCATCATTCTGTTTCCAACCATCAAGCCAATTCTGTATCCAGTTAGGCATCTCCCCAAGGACACCATACGATCTAACACACCACAGGGAATCTTATATGCTGAAATCTGTATAGACTATGTCTCTGGCTCTGCCCTCATCAACCTTCTCAGGTACATCTTCAAAAGAGCCATTCAAATTCGTGAAACCTCCAAAGCCAAAACAATGGTGACTATCCCCAATATCTGTCTTTTCAAATGCACATACATCTTATATCCTCTCCCATAACTGTCTTACCACAAACATTCGGCTTATTCATCTATAGTTTATGCTTCACGTGGTTCCCAGTCTTGAGCTATCAGATTTTTCTTTGCAACACTTCTCAAACAGAAGCACAGCATTATCTACCCTCAAATATTCCGCACTTCACCGACGGTTAACGACGATTCACATATCTCAGCCAAGGCTCCTGCAATTTATTCTCGAACTTTCAATAACGGCCTTAGATACATCTAATCACAGACCCCAGAGATTTACGTATCTTCATACGGTTAACGACATCCAGCACCACCTCGACTGTAATACAACTGCACTCAAGACTTCAAGCCTTCCTCCTTGGTAAAGACAGAGGAGGAATTATAATTGAAGACCTTTCCCATCTCCTGCAGCTCTACACACAGGTGATCATTGAGGATATCCTTTCACTCTCCAGTTACCCCTTTTCCTTTAATATACTTGGAAAATATATTTGCCTTCTCCTTAATTATAAGAGCCACCTTGTGCACACATTTTTGCCCTACTGATTTCGTTCTTAAGTATGCTAAAGTATCCAAGTATTCCTGATTTTCGCCTTTCAGTTATCTCTCACACTTCTACCAGGAAAGCATTGATCCGAGCAGCCTATACCTAACCCATGTCTCATTTTCCCTAACCAGAGCCTCAATTTCTCTCATCATCAAGGGTTCCTTACTTGTCCTTCACTGGCAACATGCATATCTTGAAATCTCACTATCACAATTTAAAGACTTCCCCTTTCAGATGCCCCTTTGCCCACATACAACTTACTCCAATCACTGTTCCTATTTCATACCGTCACCACCCAATGTAGAATTTTATATTGAAGGCCAGAACTGTTCTTTTACACAGGGTTTCAAAGCTAATTGAATTGTTGTGATTGGTCACAAAGTGCTCGTCCACTGACAGCTCAGTTTGAACTGTCTGAATACTACTTTGGATTGCGTCTCCCAGCCAATCAGTTTAAACCCTCCTTTGCAGAACTTTCAAAACTGGCCACACGGATGGATGTTAGTCTCCTTCCAGTTCAGGTTCCTCATCTACAGGTCACCTCTCTCCCCGAAAAGATCCAAATTGTTGAAATATCTGACTATCCGACCCTTGCACCAACTCCTCAGTCGTGCATTCGTTTTAACTGGACGTGCATGAACGTCACGTACTGAAATACTGTGAAAAGCTTGGTTTTGCATGTAATCCAAAAGGATCAGATATACCACACACAGATATAATAGGTTGAAACTCAAGAACAGACGGAGCAAAGGTTAAGATACAGAGTGCAGAATGTAGTTTGCAGCATTGTAGCACATCAGTCCCTTACACAAAGTCCAATGTCCTTGATGCGGTATGCGTAAATAGTTAAAAAAGTAAATTCGGAGAACAGGAATACATCCCTGGCATCTAAAGGGTCTCGACCGAAAGGTCACCCATTCCTTCTATCCAGAGATGCTGCCTGACCCGCTGCTTTATTCCAGCATTTTGTATTTACCCCAGCTTCTGCGAGGTTCGTTCACAAATTTGATAAGAGCGTAGAAGCCCTCGAATCAGGTGCTATGTTATGTCCAGATATCCAATATAAAATTTGGATGATTGTTACTTTCGAGATAATCTGATAATTTTGTTCCAAGTATTAGCGATTTTAGCCTTTCTGCCAAAATTTACATTTCTACCCCCGCAACTGGATTTGAACCAGCATTTGTGTAGACGGAGACATTACATTTCATATTTAATCATGATACGGGCAAGTTGACGCATGTTGGAGGGATAAATAAAACCAGGATATTCATCATGAATGACAGGGCCTATAGACCGCTGAGAAACACCCGTACAAATCCATAGATCCCTAAAGTCAGCAGTGCACACGAAGACAACATTTAGCATTCTTGTCATCAGCTGCAGCATCGAATACAACTGCAGGGAGGCCTTGTTACAAATTTACATGGAGTTGATTAAGCCTTAATTTGGAGGAGTGTGTGCAATTCTGATCTCCATACTGTGGGATGGATGCCTTTGCACTGGAGAAGCTACAGAGGAGATCCATCAGGATATTGCTTGGAAATGAATATTTCAAATATCAACTGAGACTGGAGTGATTTAAGTGGTCTTCCTTGAAGCTGGGGCAGACAAGCAGTGATCTGATAGATGTACAGAATACTACGAGAAGCAACGTTGATGGAAAAATAGTTTTCTCCATAGTAGAGGTGGTTAACACTAGGGGGCATCGATTTAATGCGTGGACCATGAGGTTTACAGGATGATCTTTCAGGAAGAATCTTTCAGTAGTGATGACTGCAGCTAGGACACACTGCCTGAGGTGGTGAGGTGGTGGCTGGTACTCTGTCACAACATTGTAGGAGCATCTGGGCGTCCATTCCAAATGCAAATGGATCGCAGGTGATAGACTACTAGTGCTCAGTAATGGGATTAATGCAGAGAAATTGTCAGGTGGCAGATGGGTCAAAGGCTCATTTCTGCTCAGAATCTGATTCTGGACTCTGATATTATAACGTTTGCGGCTAATCAAATAATTTGTTTCTAAAAAGAGTGCTGATATATCAGACAATTCCTGCATCCGCCCACCTGTAACGGTGATATCCCTGGAGATGTCAACTCTCTGTTTTCACCCCCATCCCTAGTCCCACTTCCATGTCTTACAACAGGTGTCCACGCACTGTCAGGGCAACATATACATTTCACAGAAGGCTCACAAACCTTTTTGTTTTGTTGATGTAGAGGTCACTGCATCACCTCTTTCAGCCATGATGTCGTCAGGCGTTCGCAAACTCTGTAGCTCTGAAATAAACAATATTAACAGAACCATCAGGTGACAATTAAATGTGAAGAAAGACATTGCCTTGTGAACCAACAAACAGCATTACAGTGCAGCGGAGGTGTGGAAAACACTCCATCCAAACAAGGTATACGCCTGCAAATTAACAAAACATAAAAGTAGGATTAGTCCACCTAGCTATTCATGTCTGCCCTGACATCCAAAGATCCCTGATCTATCCAAGGCAGCAATTCATCATTTGTGCCAGATCCCTGAAGCTTTCAAACCCCTGATCACCGTATCACTATTCCAGACCAAACACGGTCAATCCCCAACATACACACCTCACCTGTTTGGAGGCTTCAACTCACAGAGAAAGAGGAAAAATACCCACTAATGGGGAATTACTGTCCACTCTGCTGGCCCTATTCTTACCACAAGGTGAGAAGGAACTTTTTAATCCAGAGATTTGTGAATTTGTGGCATTCTCTGCCAGAGGGCAGTAGAGGCCAAATCACTGGATGAATTTAAGAGAGAGTAAGATCGAGCTGAATCGGGTTACTGATTGTGGATGATCAGCCATGATCACAATGAATGGCGGTGTTGGCTTGAAGGGGCAAATGGCCTCCTCCTGCACCTATTTTCTATGTTTCTAACCTTGCCATCCAGGATAAAGGCTTCTACACCACCATGTTACCTATTGCCAAATCCCCACTGGCTGGAACGGGAAATAAAACATTTCATGGGCCAACTACAAACGTCCCAACTCTACTGGAAACTGTAGTCCCCACTGCTCCCATGGCACATTCCAGCGCCATCCCTAGAGTGTCCATTCCAGAATAGAAGGATATCACATGCCTAGACTCTGCAGGGTCTCCATGATGTCAGGTATCTGTGTGCAATAACCACCACCAGTCCCACTTCACAGGAGAATAATCCGTCTCATCTCGACAGGACGCTGCCCAAACCCGCCCAAAGGTTCACAGGACGGCGTTACCGGGAGGGAGCTGGAGAAGTCAGGGGCGAGGAGTGGCCCAGTAGGTGGGTGAACTGGGTTCATGCCTACAGCTCCTTCAGGGTAGATGGAGGCGCCCCGCGGGACACAAAGATGGTTAAGGACAGGGAGGTCTGTTCACAGGAACTGCACCAGCACATCAAGCTCGTGGGCAGACAGGATTTAGACTTTGAAAATGGCAATGCCTGCATGTGTAATATGTGCTAAAACAATTTCACTCTGCAGTTGCACATTGAATTACCGAACTGTTGACTAAACATCTGTTCCTCTCAGCGCTCAGCTCTCCAATTGATTCATCCTCAACAAACAGAGATTATCCTTTGCTATCTTGCAGACATTCTCTATTATGCTCTCGTGGCGGCGCCTAACGGCAGCGGCTGACTAGCAGTCTGTCCGTCTTTTTTTTGTTGTGTGTCGGTGTTGGGATGGTTTTTATATATTTTTTTTGGTTGTGTATGTGTGGGAGGGGGTGGTGGGGTGGTGGTGTGGGTGGGTGGGGGGGGGACTTTTCTCTTCCTCACGGCGCGGGGTGCGGCTCGGCTGTGGGGCCTAACATCCCCCGGTGCGGCTTGGCCGCTGGACTTTACATCCCGGTGCGGCTTGGCCGCTGGACTTTACATCCCGGCGCGGCTTGGCCGCTGGACTTACATCGCCCGGTGCAGCTCGGCTGCGGGGCTTAACATCGCCCGGTGCAACTCGGCTGCGGGGCTTAACATCGCCCGGTGCAGCTCGGCTGCGGGGCTTAACATCGCCCGGTGCAGCTCGGCTGCGGGGCTTAACATCGCCCGGTGCAGCTCGGCTGCGGGACTTTACATCGCCCGGTGCGGCTCGACCACGGGACTTTTCACCGCTGGTGCGGCTCGGCTGCGGGACTTTTCACCGCTGGTGCGGCTCGACCACGGGACTTGACATCGCCCGGTGCGGCTCGACCACGGGACTTAGCTGCGCAAGGCTTGGTCGCGGGCCTTTCATCGCCCGGTTCGGCCGCGAGACGTTTCAGCGCCCGGTGCGGGGAATGTGCGGGTCGGTCGGGGACGAGCTGTCTGTCCGTGGGCGTGGGGAAGAGAGTGGAAGTTTTGTTGCCTCCATCACAGTGAGGGGGTGTTTGGAGTCACTGTGATGGACGTTTGTGTTGGGGTTATGTGTCTTGTGTTCTTTTTTTTTCTATGACTGCTATGTAGTTTCGTTCGGTACTTCGGTACCGAACGACAAATAAAGCTCTGTTATACCTGTTATCATAGCTGAAAGATACAACTCTGCATTAAACGGCACTACGTCTGGTCCTGAACTATCCCAGCTGTGGACAGGTGATCTCTCCCTCCCTTTAAACAATCTCCAGCAATCTAAGTTAAAACATATTTGGTTATCTTAACGTTGTGCGTGATCTGGCCAAGTACAAATGACTGCCATTTTTCCTACAATGTAATAAAGACAATGTGTATTTACATTATTGATTAAAATAGTGAATGCAGAAAACAGTGGAAGTGCAATGGTGGATGATCCATTATCAGAATTGGGACTGTAATCAAATGCTGCTCAAACTGCTGAGTGTTTCCTGCATGTTGGCATTTTCTCTTTTTCCTTCAGATCTTCTGGAATAGCGATTTTTTTAAACTTCCATGCCCAAAAAACTGGTTGCAAAAGTCTCACATTACCTTACAGTGGTTAACAGATGTGTAATTTTCATACTTCCACTCACAAACCCAATAGTCCCAACTCATTTGAATAATGAAATGAGAACTGACATGTACAAAATGCATTCCATGTTGCAAATCTGAAATCCTCACAGTATCCTTTGCTCTTTCTCTCATTCTGCTGCACCTTGTCGAGGCAGTGAAGAAAGCCATTGGAATGTTGGCCTTCATTACAAGAGGAGTTGAGTACAGGAGCAAAGAGGTCCTTCTGCAGTTGTACCGGGCCCTGGTGAGACCGCACCCGGAGTACTGTGTGCAGGTTTGGTCTCCAAATTTGAGGAAGGATATTCTTGCTATTGAGGGAGTGCAGCGTAGGTTCACTAGATTAATTCCCGGAATGGCGGGACTGTCGTATGTTGAAAGGCTGGAGCAATTAGGCTTGTATACACTGGAATTTAGAAGGATGAGGGGGGATCTTATTGAAACATATAAGATAATTAGGGGATTGGACACATTAGAGGCAGGAAACATGTTCCCAATGTTGGGGGAGTCCAGAACAAGGGGCCACAGTTTAAGAATAAGGGGTCGGCCATTTAGAACGGAGATGAGGAAGAACTTTTTCAGTCAGAGAGTGGTGAATCTGTGGAATTCTCTGCCTCAGAGGGCAGTGGAGGCCAATTCTCTGAATACATTCAAGAGAGAGCTAGATAGAGCTCTTAAGGATAGCGGAGTGAGGGGGTATGGGGAGAAGGCAGGAACAGGGTACTGATTGAGAATGATCAGCCATGATCACATTGAATGGCGGTGCTGGCTCGAAGGGCCGAATGGCCTCCTCCTGCACCTATTGTCTATAAACTGCTGAGTGTTTCCAGCATGTTGGCATTTTCTCTTTTTCCTTCAGATCTTCTGGAATAGCGATTTTTTTAGCTTCCATTCCCATAAAACTAGTTGCAAAAGTCACACGTTACCTTACAGTGGTCAACAGATTTGTGTCATTTTCATACTTCCACTCACAAACCCAATAGTCCCAACTCATTTGAATAATGAAATGAGAACTGACATGTACAAAATGCATTCCATGTTGCAAATCTGAAATCCTCACAGTATCCTTTGCTCTTACTCTCATTCTGCTGCACCTTGTCCTCGGATCACTCAGTCTCAGCTGTGACCAAACGGCGATAACAATGTGCAACTCTCCTCACACAAAGGCCCAGGAAGGCCTTTACTCCGGCAACTGAGGAAGTGTTATCAGTAAAAATAACGGAACCCGGGAATAACAAGCTGATGGTTTCATTGTGAAACAGTGCCCTGAACATGCAGCCATTTTGTGAACCAAACTGGGCCATCTGCTTCCACAGCACCAGACCGCTCAGCGCCCTCAACACATCAACTGTTAGCTCCAACTTCACTCAACTCTGTGTGATTGTTGTGCAGCACCTGCACCAACACGTCCCATAACAACGCGCAGCTGGTGCTGGACATGACTTTCCTGCTTCAAACTCTCACCGGGACACATTTAGTCACAACAATCAATGCAAAGTCCTCACAACAACAAATCAAACTCAATGGGGAGATTTACCCGCAGTCCCAAGATTAGACCCGTCCACTGGGGGCCGGCGGCAAATACTCACCGATGGGAAGCGGCTGTCCCCGCCCGCCCGGACAGCGGGGTCCCTCTCCCCGCCCGCCCTGGATCCACGGAGCCGCATTGCGCCTGCGCCTGGGACTGTCCGGGGGCGGGGCCCGCGGGGACACTCCCCCTCGGCCTCCACCATTGGCTAAGGCAGTTGGCGGACACCGCCGACAACCAATGGGAGCAGAGGAGCGGGCCCGGTCTGAGCTGACGGTTGGAGGGTCAGGTGACCGGTGGCGGCGCGCGGGCGAGCGGGCGAGCGGCCGTTAAACCGTCTCCGCGCGAGGGGGCCGCGCCTGCGTGACGCGCACGCGCAGAGACGATCCGGGCGGTGACAGCGATTGACCGATTGCTGATTGACAGCGGCACCGCCCTGAATCTCCAGCGCCCTGAAACCCGGCTCAGCATCAGCTCAGCCCCGCCCCGCATCGCGGCCCCGCCCCCAACCCCCCCTCCATCTCTCTCTCTCTCTCCCTCTCTCTCTGTCAGGTGTGTGGGGGCTGGGGGTCAGGTGTGCAGGTGGTCACGTGTGTGGGGGCGGGTGGGGGTAAGGTGTGTCGGGGGTCAGAGTGATGTATGTAGGGGTCACGGGTGTCTGGGGGTGGGGGTCATGTGTGTAGGGGGTCACGTTTGTGTGGGGGGGCGGGGGTCAAGGGTCAGGTGTGTAGGGGGTCACGTTTGTGTGGGGGGCTCGGGGTCATGTGCATAGGATGTCACGTGTGGGGCAGATGGGGGTCAGGGGGCACCTCACACGTGACCCCCTACACACATGACCCCCAGCCGCCACACACACCTGACCCCCAGCCCCCCCACACACACAAGACCCCCTGACCCCCACACATGACCCCCTGACTCCCAGCCTCCCACACACCTGCCCCCCAAACACCTGACACCCAGCCCCCTGACCCCCACACACCTGACCCTCACCCCCAGACACACGGGACCCCCTACACACATGATCCCCTAACCCCCCCCCCCCACACACCTGACCCCGGGTTGGGTGGTTTGAGTGCCTGTTTGATGCTTTTATTGTTGGACTGTGTTTTTGGGGGTTTTGGGGTTGTGTGATTTGAATGCCTATTTAATGCTTTTATTGTTGGACTGTGTTTTGGGGGGTTTTGGGGTTGGGTAATTTGGGTGCCTGTTTAGTGCTTTTATTGTTGGACTGTGTTTTGGGGGGTTTTTTGGGGGTGTAATTTTGATGCTTATTTAATGCTTTTGTTGTTGGACTGTGGGTGATTGAATTAACATTTTGTTCAAGATGGCCGCGCCGTTGTGTTTGGCTGCCTGCCACTGTATGTTTCTTTTTTTTCCTAGTCAGATGTGCAGCACTTTGGTCAACGTGGGTTGTTTTTAAATGTGCTATACAAATAAATTGATTTGACTTGACTTGACACCCCCCTCACAAACCTGACCCCACATACGTCTGACCCCACGCCCCAGACACACGGGACACCCTACACACATAACCACTGACCCCCAACACATCTGGACCACCACCTGCCCCCACACACGTGACCCCCCGAGCCCCCACACATCTGACTCTCTGACCTCGGCACTCCTGACCCCTACCCCTAGACACACGTGACCCCTACACACATGACCCACTGACCCCCCCACACACCAGACCCCCAGCCCCCCCACACACACCTGACACCCGGAGGCCCACACACCTGACCCCCAGCCCCCACCCACCCGACCCGCAGCCCCCCACACATCAGCCCCCGCACACCTGACACCCAGCCCCCCAACAAATCTGACCCCCAGCCCCCACACACACCTGACCCCCGGACAGCCCACATACCTGATCCTCAGCTCTCACACACCTAACCCCCAGCCCCCACGCACCCGAACCGCAGCCCCCCACACACCAGCCCCCAGCCCCCGTACACCTGACCTCCAGCCCCCCAACATATCTGACCCCCAGCCCCCACACACACCTGACACCCATCCCCCCACACAGGTGATCCCCTGACTACCAGCCCCGCATGCACGTGACCACCTATACACATGAGCCCCTGACGCCCCACACACCTGACCCCCACCCCCCCACAAGCGTGACTCCCTACACACATGACCCACTGACCCCGACACACCTGACCCCCAACCGCCCCCACACTTGTGACCCCCTACACAAATGAACACCTGTGTCCCCACACACCTGGCCCCAGACCTCCCACCCACACGTGACCCCCAGACCCTGCACACACCTGACCCCCACCAGCCTCCACACACGTGACCCCCGACACACATGACCCTCTGAGCCCCCACACACCTAACCCCCAGACACACAACACACCTGACCCCAGCCCTCAAACACACCTGACCCCTGACCTCCACAAACGTGACCCCTTACACATATGGCCCCTGACCCCCAGCCCACCCAAATACCTGACCCCCTACACAAATGATCGCCTGACCCCCCATACACCTGACCCCACCTCCTCCACAAACGTGACCCACTACAAACCTGACCCCCCACCCCCCACACATGACCTCCTACAAACATGATCCCCTGACCCGCCACACACCTGTCCCCACCCCATCACACACGTCACTCCCTACACACCTGACCCCCCAGTCCCCACACACACCTGACCCCCGGACCCCTACACTGCTGACCCCCCAGCTCCCACACACCTGACCCCGAGCCCCCCCATACACCTGACCCCCAGCCGCACCTACACACCTGACCCCCAGCCCCCACATACACCTGACCCCCAGCCCCCAGGTACACCTGACCCCAGCCCCACACACACCTGACATCCAGCT
>NW_027601304.1:317189-327728 GCF_053455715.1 Rhinoraja longicauda
AGCCATGGATGCACTACCTTTCCTGGTTTGTTCTTTTGCTAAACTGGGATGAACAATTGTTGTAGTTCATCCATGCGGTCTTTAAATGCCTTCCATTGCATGTCCACCATCAACCCTTTAAGTATAAATTGCCAGTCTATCTTGGACAATTCATGTCTCATACCCTCAAAGTTACCTTTCTTTAAGTTCAGAACACTTGTTTCTGAATTGACTTTGTCACTCTCCATCATAATGAAGAACTCTACCATATTATGGTCACTCTTGCCCAAGGGGCCTCGCACAACAAGACTGCTAACTAACCCTTCCTCATTACTCAATACCCAGTCTAGAATGGCCTGCTCTCTCGTTGGTTCCTCGACATGTTGGTTTAGAAAACCATCTCGCAAACATTCCAAGAAATCATCTTCCTCAGCACCCCTGCCAGTTTGGTTCACCCAATCTATATGTAGATTGAAGTCACCCATTATAACTGCTGCACCTTTAGTGCACGCATTTCAAATTTCCTGTTTGAGTGCACGCATTTCTAATTTCGCTGTTTCTGTCAACAAAATGGCCGCCACATGTGCTCGCTGTTTCTGTCAACAAAATGGCCTTCTGAGGCAGAGAATCCCAGATTCACAACTCTCT
This sequence comes from Rhinoraja longicauda, assembly GCF_053455715.1. Taxonomy (NCBI): domain Eukaryota; kingdom Metazoa; phylum Chordata; class Chondrichthyes; order Rajiformes; family Arhynchobatidae; genus Rhinoraja; species Rhinoraja longicauda. The sequence goes on from NW_027601304.1 coordinate 317,817, forward strand.
CAAAAGTTTCTCCTCATCTCCATTCTAAATGACCTACCCATTACTCTGTGGCCCCTGGTTCCGGACTCCCCCAACATTGGGAACATGTTTCCTGCCTCTAACGTGTCCAACCCCTTAATAATCTTATATGTTTCGATAAGATCCCCTCTCATCCTTCTAAATTCCAGTGTATACAAGCCTAATCGCTCCAGTCTTTCAACATATGACAGTCCCACCATTCCGGGAATTAACCTAGTAAACCTACACTGCACGCCCTCAATAGCAGGAATATCCTTCCTCAAATTTGGAGACCAAAACTGCACACAGTACTCCAGGTGCGGTCTCACTAGGGCCCTGTACAACTGCAGAAGGACCTCTTTGCTCTTATACTCAACTCCTCTTGTTATGAAGGCCAACATGCCATTGGCTTTCTTCACTGCCTGCTGTACCTGCATGCTTCCTTTCAGTGACTGAAGCACTAGGACACCCAGATCTCGTTGTACGTCCCCTTTTCCTAACTTGACACCATTTAGATAATACTCTGCCTTCCTATTCTTACCACCAAAGTGGATAACCTTACACTTATCCACATTAAACTGCACCTGCCATGTATCTGCCCACTCACACAACCTGTCCAAGTCACCCTGCAACCTCATAGCATCTTCCTCACAGTTCACTCTCCCACCCAGCTTTGTATCATCTGCAAATTTGCAGTCTGCAGTCGCTCCAGTCTTTCCTCGTACGACAGTCCCGCCATTCCGGGAATTAACCTGGTGAACCTACGCTGCACGCCCTCAATAGCAAGGACGTCCTTCCTCAAATTTGGAGACCAAAACTGCACACAGTACTCCAGGTGCGGTCTCACCAGGGCCCTGTACAACTGCAGAAGGACCTCTTTGCTACTAAACTCAAACTAGGAGACCAAAACTGGTCTATTGTGTACATGGTTGGAGGTGTGAATGTAAAACAAGGGCCGAAGCTGCCTTCATGTCTGGTTTCTCCAATGTGATCATCGCTTCTATTGTGTAGCCCTGAGCTCTGGAATAAAGTGGAGATAGTTTTGGAGAGTTTGAGAAAGCGAGGGAGGGAGGGAGAGAGAGAGATTCACCCACGTACAAACAAACTGAAAAAGCTACGAGCTTTAATTTATAGAAACAGAAACATAGAAAATAGGTGCAGGAGTAGGCCATTCGGCCCTTCGAGCCTGTACGCACCGCCATTCAATATGATCATAGCTGATCATCCAGCTCAGTATCCTGTACCTGCCTTCTCTCCAGACCCCCTGATCCCTTTAGCCACAAGGGCCACATCTAACTCCCTCTTAATGCACAGTGGTATTTGCTTACTAAAATGGCGGGGTAGCTTACTGAAATGGCTGGGGCAGAGCGCACAGCTGGCGTGGTTTGCTTACTAAAATGGCGGGGGTTCTTACTGAAATGGCGGGTTTGCTTACTAAAATGGCGGGGTTTCCTTACTGAAATGGTGGGGTTGCTTACTAAAATGGCGGGGGCAGAGCGCACAGCGGCGGGGTTTACTAAAATGGCGGAGGAAGAGGGGGGAGCGGCGGGGTTTGATTACTGAAATGGCGGGGAGAGCGCACAGCGGCGGGGTTTGCTTACTAAAATGGCGGGGGGAGAGCGCACAACGGCGGTATTTGCTTACTAAAATGGCGGGGGTTCTTACTGAAATGGCGGGTTTGCTTACTAAAATGGCGGAGGAAGAGGGGGGAGCCGCGGGGTTTGCTTACTAAAATGGCGGGAGGAGAGCGCACAGCGGCGGTATTTGCTTACTAAAATGGCGGTGTAGCTTACTGAATGGCTGGGACAGAGCGCACAGCGGCGGGGTTTGCTTACTAAAATGGCGGTGGGAGAGCGCACAGCGGCGGTATTTGCTTACTAAAATGGCGGGGTAGCTTACCGAATGGCTGGGACAGAGCGCACAGTGGCGGGGTTTGCTTACTAAAATGGCGGGGGCAGTGAGAGCGGCGGGGTTTGCTTACTGAAATGGCGGGAGGGGTGCTTACTGAAATGGCTGGGGCAGAACGAAATGCGGCTGGGTTTGCTTATTAAAATGGCGGGGTTTGCTTACTGAAATGGCGGGTTTGCTTACTAAAAGGGCGGGGTTTCCTTACTGGAATGGCGGGATTGCTTACTAAAATGGCGGGGGCAGAGCGCACAGCGGCGGGGTTTGATTACTGAAATGGCGGGGGGAGAGCGCACAGCGGCGGGGTTTGCTTACTAAAATGGCGGGGAGGGAGCGCTCTGCGGCGGTATTTGCTTACTAAAATGGCGGGGTAGCTTACTGAAATGGCTGGGACAGAGCGCACAGCGGCGGGGTTTGCTTACTAAAATGGCGTGGGCAGTGAGAGCGGCGGTATTTGCTTACTGAAATGGCGGGGGTTCTTACTGAAATGGCGGGGTTTGCTTAGGATTCCTAAGTTGAACTGATACAATCTGCATTTTGGAATATGTGGCAACTGGAATAAATATAGAGAGTCAGAGAGAGAGAGATAGAAAGAGTGCACTTGCCTCTTTTATTGATTATGGGATAAAGAATAAACAAGAGTTGTGTGTTTTATCCAAAATATTTATTAATGTAGGATTCATAACTTGAACAAATACATTCTGCATTTTGGAATATACAGCAACTTAAATAAATATTTATTTATGTAGGATTCAGAAATTGAACTAATACAATCTGCAATTTGGAATATGCAGCAACATAAATATTTATTGATGTAGGATTCATAAATTGAACTAATACAATCTGCAGTATAAGAAAATAACTGCAGATGCTGGTACAAATCGATTTATTCACAAAATGCTGGAGTAACTCAGCAGGTCAGGGAGCATCTCGGGAGAGAAGGAATGGGTAAAGTCTGAAGAAGGGTCTCGACGGATGAGGGGGGATCTTATTGAAACATATAAGATAATTAGGGGATTGGACACATTAGAGGCAGATAACATGTTCCCAATGTTGGGGGAGTCCAGAACAAGGGGCCACAGTTTGAGAATAAGGGGTAGGCCATTTAGAACGGAGATGAGGAAGAACTTTTTCAGTCAGAGGGTGGTGAAGGTGTGGAATTCTCTGCCTCAGAAGGCAGTGGAGGCCAGTTCGTTGGATGCTTTCAAGAGAGAGCTGGATAGAGCTCTTAAGGATAGCGGAGTGAGGGGGTATGGGGAGAAGGCAGGAACGGGGTACTGATTGATAGTGATCAGCCATGATCGCATTGAATGGCGGTGCTGGCTCGAAGGGCTGAATGGCCTACTCCTGCACCTATTGTCTATTGTCTATTGTCTATTGACCCGAAACGTCACCCATTCCTTCTCTCCCGAGATGCTGCCCGACCTGCTGAGTTACTCCAGCATTTTGTGAATAATACAATCTGCATTTTGGAATATGTAGCAGCTGGAATAAATATAGAGTCAGAGAGAGAGAGAGAGAGGGAGAGAGAGTAAGGCAGAGACAGGGGACAGTGCTAACATCCATCCATCCATCCACAGAACAGAGGGACAACTGGTATAAACTTGCCTCATTGTCCGGAGTGGTTTCCAAATCAGTAGATACTGGGATCTGAAGGCTACGATCCAAAGCCCCCATTCTGACCACAACCGACAGTGAAAGGCCAGTTTCGCTAAAGGAAACCAATGAGAAAGTGTAAAGTGTGATCAAGTGTCTGTGGTTAAGGATGCAAGAAGCAATATCGAACTCAGGTTCCATGCTACATGTTACAAGCGTGTGAAGATCTCAGGATAGTTTATCGAAATCTCACAAATAGACTGCAGTGAATGGATCTGCAAAATGCACATTTTTATATTTTACAAACCAGAATGCAGAAACGTACCAGGATATCAATGGGACTTACAGCCAATTAATTCATCCAAATGAAACTGCTTCCTGCAGCTTTGCTAAGATGTTGATGTCTTCAGGTGAAGCTGCTACTGCGGTTGCATTGGGCTTGAGTTAAGGGAGAGAGAACTCCAATGACAATGAAAGGCGTGACAACCCAGAGACCCTGAAAAATGCATTTTCCATGTAACGTCCAATTCGTGGTTTAGTTGTGATTTATTGATTTCTGTCCTTTGAATATAGCACGTCCCTGCTCAACATTTATATTCTGTTGAAATATAAATAAGTTGAAAGACTGGAGCGACTAGGCTTGTATACACTGGAATTTAGAAGGATGAGAGGAGATCTTATCGAAACATATAAGATTATTAAGGGGTTGGACACGTTAGATGCAGGAAACATGTTCCGAATGTTGGGGGAGTCCAGATCAAGGGGCCACAGTTTAAGAATAAGGGGTAGGCCATTTAGAACTGAGATGAGGAAAAACTTTTTCAGTCAGAGAGTTGTGAATCTGTGGGATTAATTGTCTGCCTCAGAAGGCAGTGGAGGCCAATTCTCTGAATGCATTCAAGAGAGCTAGATAGAGCTCTTAAGGATAGCGGAGTCAGGGGGTATGGGGAGAAGGCAGGAACGGGGTACTGATTGAGAATGATCAGCCATGATCACATTGAATGGCGGTGCGTACAGGCTCGAAGGGCCGAATGGCCTCCTCCTGCACCTATTGTCTATGATAAAGAAAGACACATCCGAGACCCTGCAGGTCCAGATGCAATTCCCCGGTCCCCCACTGGGGGGGAAGCACCGGATTTAAATGCCGTTTAAAGGGAAGGGCGGCCTTTTAAAGGGGAGGGCGACAGTTTAAAGGGGAGGGCGACAGTTTAAAGGGGAGGGCGACAGTTTAAAGGGGAGGGCGACAGTTTAAAGGGGAGGGCGACAATTTAAAGGGTAGGGTGACAGTTTTAAGGGGAGGGCGACAGTTTAAAGGGGAGAGCGACAGTTTAAAGGGGAGGGCGACCGTTTAAAGGGGAGGGCGACCGTTTAAAGGGGAGGGCGGCCGTTTAAAGGGGAGGGCGGGGATTTGGCCAACAATATTCCCGTCCCCAGGGCGGTGACGTTTACACCCCGAGATGTTCACACGTCCACTCTCACTCCGGATCTGAATCCTCGCAGACTCTCCAGCTGGTTCCGTCCATCTGCACTGAACGTATTCCCCCACAGCCTGAAACAAGCCCAGGAATAAAGACAAAATAAACAGATTAAACATCAGTGTCAGGAACAGGGACTGCGGTTGATATTTCAACAACACTCACAGAACTAAATCACAGGAGAAGCACGCACATCCCCTGATATTTTATCACAATAAACATTAACACAAACACTCACCTGATCCGCTCCAGTATCGGGAGGGTCAGTATGAGGCGGCGGAGACCGGGAACAGATCGGTCTGTGAGGTAGTTGTATGTCAGCTTCAGCTCCGTCAGTGAGGGGTTTGTACTGAGAGCGGAGGCGAGATCCTCGGCTCCAGAATCTGTGAGACCGACATTGCCCAGCCTGGAGATGAGAGAGAGTGAAGGTGAGGGACACAGAGAGACAGGAGACGGTGCAAATCCCCAGTGTTTATCAGTGACACAATTACTGATCATATTAATGTTCAGTGTCAGACACACAGTGACTGTAAGCACTATCTCTCACAGTCTGGGACTTACCTCAGTCTCTGTATTTTACAGTCCGGGTTCCTCAGAGCCGCAGACACCGGTTTCACTCCGGAATCTCCCAGTTCATTATCACTCAGCTCCAGCTCCGTCAGTGAGGGGTTTGTACTGAGAGCGGAGGCGAGATCCTCGGCTCCAGAATCTGTGAGACCGACACTGCCCAGCCTGGAGATGAGAGAGAGAGAGGGTGAGGGACACAGAGAGACAGGAGACGGTGTAAATCCCCAGTGTTTATCAGTGACAGAATTACTGATCATATTAATGTTCAGTGTCAGACACCCAGTGACTGTAAACACAATCTCTCACAGTCTGGGACTTACTCCAGTCTCTGTATTTTACAGTCCGGGTTCCTCAGTGCCGCAGACACCAGTTTCACTCCGGAATCACCCAGGTCATTGTATCCCAATCTAAACACAAACAGACAAAGTAAGGAACAAACTGATACAAACCCCGGGGTTCAGATAACTTCTCCGAAACTGATATTTCTGGAAGCGCCTCAGCAAATTGTTGAATAAATCTCTGTCGTTGTGGTGTTTGGTGACTTTTACCATTTATTCTCATTCCCCGACGACTGGGAAAAGTTCCCCGTGCAGAGAACGCCTGCAACACACGTGACGTGATGGAGGGAGAACGGCAGCTACCATCGGTGACACGGGGGAGGGGGGCGGTGGAGTCCACCACCGGCAACCCGGGAGAGGGAGACGGAGCCGACTATCGGTGACCCACGGGAGGGAGGAGGGGGGTGACGGAGTCGACCACCAGCGACCCGGGGGAGGGATGAGGGCGGGAAGGAGTCGACCACCAGCGACCCGGGGGAGGGAGGAGGGGGGAACGTAGTCGACCACCAGCGACCCAGGGGAGGGAGAACGTAATCGACCACCAGCGACCCGGGGGAGGGGGGAACGGAATCGACCACCAGCGACCCCGGGGGAGGGAGGAGGGTGGAGGGGTGAACGGAATCGACCACGGGTGACCCAGGGGAGGGGTTGGGCGGAGTGGACCACCGGTGACTCGGGGGAGGGAGGACGGAGTCGACCACCGGTAACCTGGTTGAGGGGGGACGGTGTCGACCACCGGCGACCCGATGGAGGGGGGGACGGAGTAGACCACCGGCGACCCGATGGAGAGGGGGACGGAGTAGACCACCGGCGGTCCTGGTAGTGTAAAAGAGGAGGGGTGCCGTGCACAGTGACGGCCGGCCCCATAGAAAGGTTGCTGGACGGAAGAACAAAATAGGGAAACAATTTTACAGGTCAGTGTTAGCGTCAAACGGACAGTTACCCCAAGTACTGACACTTGTGCAGAACCGGTCCCAGCCGCTGGAGACCTTCACACTGAATGCGACAGTCTCCCAGATCGAGGTGTTTGATTGTATCACAGTGCCTGATGACATGAGACAGGACCGCGCAGTCAATCGGGGTCAGTCCCTGTCCACGGAATGAAAGTGTTTCCACAGATCCCAGGCGAAGGCATTATTCATAGAAACTTAGAAAATAGGTGCAGGGGGAGGCCATTTGGCCCTTCGAGCCAGCACCGCCATTCAATGTGATCATGGCTGATCATCCACAATCAATACCCCGTGCCTGCCTTCTCCCCATATCCCTTGATTCCACCAGCCCCTAGAGCTCTATCTAACTCTCTTTTAGCTTCATCCAGTGAATTGGCCTCCACTGCCCTCTGTGGCAGAGAATTCCACAAATTCACAACTCTCTGGGTGAAAATGTTTCTTCTCACCTCCGTTTCAAATGGCCTCCCCTTTATTCTTAGACTGTGTGGCCCCTGGTTCTGGACTCCCCCAACACTGGGACCATTTTTTCTGCATCTAGCTTGTGTAGTCCTTTTATGATTTTATACGTCTCTATAAGATTCCCTCTCATCCTTTTAAACTCCAGTGAATACAAGCACAGTCTTTCCAATAGTCTTTCCTGAGGCAGCATGAAGTATAGTGGAGTGTCTGGTCTGTGTGTTATGGACTCAACTGCATCCACAACTCTACAATTTCTTGCGGACTTGGCAGAGCCGTTCCCAAACCAAGCTGTTGATGCAACCTGACAGTATGCTTTCCACGGTGCAACTGTAGAAGTTTGTAATAGTCATTGGAGACATGCTCAGTTACCCAAGGAGGTAGAGACTTTACAGTGGTCTCCATAGTACAATAGAGTCCACTTACTACAGAGTACAAAAAAGACTCACAGGACGTTGGCAGGACTAGAGGCTGGAGTCTGGTACATTTTCTTTAGAGTGAAAGAGACCCTGCAGCAGTTTAGAGAACCATGAGGGGGTCTAGATATGGTGAATGGTCAACCTTTTCCCCAGGGCAAGGGAGTGTAAAACTGGAGGGCACAGGTTTAAGGCAGGAGGAGAAATGTTTAAAGGGACCGGAGGGGCTTGTTTATCCCACAGAGGGTGAGGGGAACATGGGATGAGTTGAGTCAAAGGAAACCGTGGCTGCCGGGTCGGCATTTTCTGATCCGCCAGAGGATGTGGCGTCGCCGACACCCGACCTCCATCGTCAACAGGAGGCCATTCAGCCCAGCGGGCTGGTGCTGGAACATTCCATCCAAGCCTTTGACTATTCGCTAAGTTGCAATGAGGTCCCTCCTCGTCCTTCTGAACTCCAGAGGGTACAGGCCCAGTGCCCACAAACACCCATCATTGGTTAAGCTACCAATTCCTAGGATCATTCTTGTAAACCTCCTCTGGACCCTCTGCAGATCCAGCACATCCTTTGTCAGATATCCTAAGCCCCCACCGGGCCACGGCACTTTCCATCGCCCGGTGGGAGCTTAGGACCTTCATCGGCCTGTTCGGCTCGGCTCGGCCCTGGGACTTTCCATCGCCCGGTAGTGGTTCCAAAAGTCAGGAGCCTCGATCGCCTCGAGACAGCAGTTTGACTGCCTGACCACGGGAGAAGAATGAGGAGGAGATAAGACTTTTCTTTGCCTTCCATCACAGTGAGGGTGTGCCTGGAGGTATCACTGTGATGGTTGTCTGTGTTAAACTGTAATTGTGTGTCTTGTGTTCTTTATTGTCTACTGCCGGACCCTGACGTGAGAGGATCCTGGCGCTGTTTGTTCGCCGCTTCTCCGTCAGGACAAATCTGTTGTTTGTTTGTTTTTATGTCTTGACTGTTTTGTAAAGCGTCTTTGAGTATTTTGAAAAGCGCTATATAAAATAAATGTTTATTATATTATTATTATTATTATTATATATGGCGCCCAAAATTGCTCACAATGCTCCAAATGCGGCCTGACCATCACCTCAGCGTTACATCTCTGCTTTTTGTATTCTAGCCCCCTTGAAATAAATTGTGCTTGTCGATGGGAGGGACAGAGAGACGAGGGCGGGCTGTTGAGTTTTGACCTCATATTGGACAATCCAATGGGTCGTGTTGTGTTGGGTCATAGAAACATAGAAAATAGGTGCAGGAGTAGGCCATTCGGCCCTTCGAGCCTGTACGCACCGCCATTCAATATGATCATGGCTGATCATCCAGCTCAGTAGCCTGTACGCGGTGGGAGTGTTGACAACAAAGTGGACGGGCCTGCAGTGTAGCGAATCACCACACGGTGGGAGTGTTGATCGCAGTGGCCGGCCCTGCAGTGCAGCGGATCACCACACGGTGGGAGTGTTGATCGCAGTGGCCGGCCCTGCAGTGCAGCGGATCACCACACGGTGGGAGTGTTGACCACAAAGTGGATGGGCCTGCAGTTCCACACAACATTACTCACACATGGACATCCAGAACTCATTCAGAAGTCTATTAATAGTTAGTAGAAATAAGACATTTCATTCATTCCCCTCCCCCCACCCCCGCCAAAACAAAAAACAGTAGTAAACGTGCAGGTACAGCAGGCAGTGAAGAAAGCCAATGGCAATAGACAATCGACAATAGGTGCAGGAGGAGGCCATTCGGCCCTTCGAGCCTGTATGCACCGCCATTCAATGTGATCACCGCTGATCATTCTCAACCAGTACCCCGTTCCTGCCTTCTCCCCATACCCCCTGACTCCGCTATCCTTAAGAGCTCTATCTAGCTCTCTCTTGAATGTATTCAGAGAACTGGCCTCCACTGTCATTCATTCGGTACTATCCCATAGAATGCCATTGCATCAGTACAAGCAAATGGATAGTCATTCCATCAGTACTATCCCACAGTGCGTCATTCCATCAGTTCTCCCCCTCAAAGTGTCACTCTATCAGAACTACACTATAATGTGTCATGACATCAGTGCTGCCCCATTTAGTTTCACACCATTAATACTATCCGACAGTGTGTCACGACATCAGTACCACCATATCGCTTGTTCCTCCATCAGTACTACCGCACACTGTGTCACTCTAGCAGTAATACACCAAAATGTTCCACTCC
>NW_027601304.1:328228-367675 GCF_053455715.1 Rhinoraja longicauda
CAGGAGGAGGCCATTCAGCCCTTCGAGCCTGTACGCACCGCCATTCAATGCGATCACGGCTGATCATTCTCAATCAGTACCCCGTTCCTGCCTTCTCCCCATACCCCTCACTCCGCTATCCTTAAGAGCTCTATCCAGCTCTATCTTGAAAGCATCCAACGAACTGGCCTCCACTGCCTTCTGAGGCAGAGAATTCCACACCTTCACCACTCTCTGACTGAAAAAGTTCTTCCTCATCGCCGTTCTAAATGGCCGACCCCTTATTCTTAAACTGTGTGGCCCCTGGTTCTGGACTCCCCCAACATTGGGAACATGTTTCCTGCCTCTAATGTGTCCAATCCCCTAATTATCTTCAATATCTTATGAGACCACACCTGGAGTATTGTGTGCAATTTTGGTCTCCTAATTTGAGTTTAGGAGCAAGGAGGTCCTTCTGCAGTTGTCCAATACAATACAATACAATATATCTTTATTGTCATTGTACAGGAGTAAAACAAGATTGGGAATATGCCTCCCATACGATGCAATAAATGAATTAGCTAGTCAGTATTAATTTAAACAACGCAATGAAACAAATTACAACAGTTTTAAAACAGAATAAAGTGCAAGTAGATGTTGAAAGACTGGAGCGACTAGGCTTGTATACACTGGAATTTAGAAGGACGAGAGGAGATCTTATCGAAACGTATAAGATTATTAAGGGTTTGGACACGTTAGAGGCAGGAAACATGTTCCCAATCGTGTGTGAAGAGGGAGTAGAGCATGGGGCCTAGAACACAGCCCTGTGGTGTGCCGGTACTCAGGGTGATAGTGGAGGACAGGTGCGGGCCCATTCTCACTGCCTGCGGTCGCTCCAGCAGGAAGTCCAGGATCCAGTCGCATAACGACGCGCTGAGGCCTAGCTGGTGGAGTTTGGTGATGGGCTTGGTGGGGATGACCGTGTTGAAGGCAGAGCTATAGTCAATGAATAGCATCCTCGCGTACGTGCCCTGTCTCTCCAGGTGAGTCAGGACAGTGTGAAGACCCAGAGAGATGGCGTCCTCTGTGGATCTGTTTGCCCTACATGCACATTGATGCAAGTCCAGTGAGTCAGGGATGCTGGATTTGATGTGTGAGAGGAACAGCCTTTCAAATCACTTCATGACTATAGGAGTTAGGGCAACCGTGCGATAGTCGTTCACGTTGGTGATCTTTGCTTTTTTCGAAAGTATCAATTTGACTCCTGGACCAGATCAGCCTGAGCCCAGACTGGCAGGTGTTTAAGTTGCCACATATTCCAAAATGCAGATTCTCTTAAAGTTATGAATCCTACATAAATAAATCTTTATTTAAGTTCCCACATATTCCAAAATGCAGATTGTATTAGTTAAAGTTAGGAATCCTACATAAATAAATCTTTATTTAAGTTGCTGCATATTCCAAAATGCAGACTGTATTAGTTCAATTTAGGAATCCCACATAAATAAATATTTTTGATAAAATATTTTTGATAAAGCACAAGACTTGTTTATTCTTTATCCCATCAGCAATAAAACAGGCAAGTTTTTATAAAAATATTTTTTAAAACTTTTTTCAAATAATAAATATTTTAAAACATTTTCTTTTCAACAACTCCATCCGACATTCCAAAATGCAGATTGTATTAGTTCAAAAGTTATGAATCCTACATAAATAAATATTTATTTAAGTTCCCACATATTCCAAAATGCAGATTGTATTAGATAAAGTTGATGAATCCTACATAAATAAATATTTTCGATAAAATATTTTTGATAAAAGCACAACATCAGCAATATCCCATCAGCAATAAAACAGGCAAGTTTTTTTTTTTAAATATAAAAAAAATACTTTTTTCAAATAATAAATTTTTAAAAAACATTTTCTTTTCAACAACTCCATCCGACATTCCAAAATGCAGATTGTATTTAGTTAAAGTTATGAATCCTACATAAATAAATATTTATTTAAGTTGCTGCATATTCCAAAATGCAGATTGTATTTAGTTAAAGATAGGAATCCTACATCAATAAATATTTATTTAAGTTCCCACATATTACAAAATGCAGATTGTATTAGTTAAAGTTAGGAATCCTACATAAATAAATATTTATTTAAGTTCCCACATATTCCAAAATGCAGACTGTATTAGTTCAAGTTAGGAATCCCACATAAATAAATATTTTTGACAAAGCACAAGACTTGTTTATTCTTTATCCCATCAGCAATAAAACAGGTAAGTTTTTTTTTTAATATCAAAAAATACTTTTTCAAATAATGAATAATTTTAAAACATTTTCTTTTCAACAACTCCATCCGACATTTCCAGAGGTTACACATTCAATGCAGATATTCATTTCCAAAATTTACACAGAATCCCTTATCTGGAGTCTCTCTCTCTCTCTCTCTTACCTCTTCCTGTAGCTGTGATAGCTGCACCTTTCCCAGTCTAGTGGACGCAGACACACTCCAGCAGTTCCCATGAGGATCCAGCACCAAGCTTGTGATCGCCGTCTCTTTTATCTGCCCCCTCCAACCTGAGGGACGAAACAGACATAACAGGCATCTCCCTGAACCAATAATACAAAGGACAGCTCAATGCACTGTGCTGCAAAAACCCAATAGGAACGATGCACTCAGAGTCAGTTTGCAAAATCATTCTGCAAGGTATCAATTTGAAGGAACTCCCGGACCATTGTCCATCCTGCAGATCAGCCTGAGCCCAGACTGGCAGGCACCATTCAAACCGAAAGCCTGTGTAGTTCTGCAGACAAGGGCTGAGCAATACTGACAAATCTCTGACTCCCTATATTTATTTAAGTTCCCACATATTCCAAAATGCAGATTGTATTAGTTCAAGTTATGAATCCTACATAAATAAATATTTTTGATAAAATATTTTTGATAAAGCACTCAGAGTCAGTTTGCAAAATCATTCTGCAAAGTATCAATTTGAAGGAACATGGGGAACTCCTGGACCAGATCACCCTGAGCCCAGACTGGCAGGTGTTTAAGTTGCCACATATTCCAAAATGCAGATTCTCTTAGATAAAGTTATGAATCCTACATAAATAAATATTTATTTAAGTTCCCACATATTCCAAAATGCAGATTGTATTAGTTAAAGTTAGGAATCCTACATAAATAAATCTTTATTTAAGTTGCTGCACATTCCAAAATGCAGATTGGATTAGTTCTAAGTTATGAATCCTACATAAATAAGTATTTATTTAAGTTCCCACATATTATAAAATGCAGATTGTATTAGTTAAAGTTAGAAATCCTACATCAATAAATATTTATTTAAGTTCCCACATATTCCAAAATGCAGATTGTATTAGATAAAGTTATGAATCCTACATAAATAAATATTTATTTAAGTTCCCACATATTCCAAAATGCAGATTGTATGAGTTAAAGTTATGAATCCTACATAAATAAATCTTTATTTAAGTTGCTGCATGTTCCAAAATGCAGATTGGATTAGTTCTAAGTTATGAATCCTACATAAATAAGTATTTATTTAAGTTCCCACATATTATAAAATGCAGATTGTATTAGTTAAAGTTAGAAATCCTACATCAATAAATATTTATTTAAGTTCCCACATATTCCAAAATGCAGATTGTATTAGATAAAGTTATGAATCCTACATAAATAAATATTTATTTAAGTTCCCACATGTTATAAAATGCAGATTGTATTAGTTAAAGTTATGAATCCTACATCTTTATTTAAGTTGCTGCACATTCCAAAATGCAGATTGGATTAGTTCTAAGTTATGAATCCTACATAAATAAGTATTTATTTAAGTTCCCACATATTATAAAATGCAGATTGTATTAGTTAAAGTTAGAAATCCTACATCAATAAATATTTATTTAAGTTCCCACATATTCCAAAATGCAGATTGTATGAGTTAAAGTTATGAATCCTACATAAATAAATATTTATTTAAGTTGCTGCATATTCCAAAATGCAGATTGTATGAGTTAAAGTTATGAATCCTACATAAATAAATCTTTATTTAAGTTGCTGCATATTCCAAAATGCAGATTGGATTAGTTCTAAGTTATGAATCCTACATAAATGAGTATTTATTTAAGTTCCCACATATTATAAAATGCAGATTGTATTAGTTAAATTTAGAAATCCTACATCAATAAATATTTATTTAAGTTCCCACATATTCCAAAATGCAGATTGTATTAGATAAAGTTATGAATCCTACATAAATAAATATTTTTGATCAAACACAACACTTTTTTATTCTTTATCCCATCCGCAATAAAACAGGCAAGTTTAAAAAAAAATATCAAGTAATTTTCAAGTAATTTTCAAGTAATAAATATTTTAAAACATTTTCTTTTCAACAACTCCATCCGACATTTCCAGAGGTTACAATCAAACGGAAAGCCTGTATAGTTCTGCAGACAAGGGCTGAGCAATACTGACAAATCTGACTCCCTATATTTATTTAAGCTGCCACATATTCCAAAATGCAGATTGTATCAGTTAAAGTTAGGAATCCTACATAAATAAACATTTTTGATAAGACACAACACTTGTTTATTCTTTATCTCATCAGCAATAAAACAGGCGTGGTCTCTTTCTTAAAACACAGTCTCTCTCTCTCTCTCTCTCTCTCTCTCTCTCTCTCTCTGACTCCGAAGGGCCTGTTTACACGCTGTATTTCAAAATCTAAAAATCTAAATCTCTCTCTCCTTCCTCTCTCCCCCTCCTTTCTCTCTCCCCCTCCTCTAAATTATAAAAGATAAAACCCACTTTTCCCAATGTGGGTTGTTTTTAAATGTGCTATACAAATAAAATTGACTTGACTTGACTCCTCTCTCCCCCTCTCTCTCTCCCTCCCTCCTCTCTCTCTCCCTCCTCTCTCTCTCCCCCTCTCTCTCTCCCTCCTCTCTCTCTCCCTCCTCTCTCTCTCCCCCTCTCTCTCCCCCCTCTCTCTCACCCTCTCTCTCCCCTCTCTATCTCCCCCCCCCCTCTCTCTCTCCCTCCTCTCTCTCTCCCTCCTCTCTCTCTCCCCCCTCTCTCTCCTCATCTCTCTCTCCCTCCTCTCTCTCTCCCTCCTCTCTCTCTCTCCCCCTCTCTCTCTCCCCTCCCTCCCCCTCTCTCTCTCTCACCCTCTCTCTCCCCTCTCTATCTCCCCCTCTCTCTCTCCCTCCTCTCTCTCCCCCTCCTCTCTCTTATAAAAGATATTTTATAAATAAAAGCTCGTGGCTTTTTGAGTTTGTTTGTGCATGACTCTCTCTCCCTCCTCTCTCCCCTTCCCTCTCTCTCTCTCCCCTTCCCTCTCTCTCTCTCTCTCTCCCCTTCCCTGTCTCTCTCTCCACCTCTTGCTATTAAAAGATATTTTATAAATTAAAGCTCGTGGGTTTTTGAGTTTGTTTGTGCCTGTGTGACTCTCTCTCTCTCCCCCTCCTTTCTCTCCCCCTCCTCTCTCTCCCCCTCCACTCTCTCCCCTCCTCTGTCTCCCCTCCTCTCTCTCTCCCCCTCCTCTCTCTCTCTCCCTCCTCCCTCTCCCTCCCTCCCTCCCTCTCCCTCCCTCCCTCTCCCTCCTCCCTCTCAAACTCTCCAAAATGATCTCAACTTTATTTCAGTGCTCAATGTCGCCCGTCGGGCGGGCAGCTAATTGATAATTGGTGGGATTGCTGAGGCTTGGGGAAGTGGTGGGTTTTTGCAGGTCCACATGTGCTTGCTGTTTCTGGCAACAAAATGGCCACCACATGTGCTCGCTGTTTCTGGCAACAAAATGGCCGCCACATGTGCTCGCTGTTTCTGGCAACAAAATGGCCGCCACATGTGCTCGCTGTTTCTGGCAACAAAATGGCCACCACATGTGCTCGCTGTTTCTGTCAACAAAATGGCCTTCTGAGGCAGAGAATCCCAGATTCACAACTCTCTGACAGAAAAAGTTTCTCCTCATCTCCATTCTAAATGGCCGACCCCTTATTCTTAAACTGTGGCCCCTTGTTCTGGACTCCCCCAACATCAGGAACATGTCTCCTGCCTCATATGTGTCCAACCCTTTAATAATCTTGTACGTTTCGATAAGATCCCCCTCAGTCTTCTAAATCCCAGCGAGTACAAGCCTAATCGCTCCAGTCTTTCTTCTTATGAAAGTCCTGCCATCCCAGGGATCGATCTAGTGAACCATCTCTGTACTCCCTCTAAGGCAAGAATGTCTTTCCTCAGGTTAGGAGACCAAAACTGCACACAATACTCCAGGTGCGGTCTCACCAATGCCCTGTACAACTGCAGCAGAACCTCCCTGCTCCTAAACTCAAATCCTCTTGCTATGAATGCCAACATACCATTCGCTTTCTTCACTGCCTGCTGCACCCGCATGCTTGCTTTCAATGACTGGTGCACCATGACACCCAGGTCACGTTGCATCTCCCCTTCTAATTGGCCACCATTCAGGTAATACTCTGCTTTCCTGTTCTTGCCGCCAAGGTGGATAACCTCACATTTATCCACATTATATTGCATCTGCCACGCATTTGCCCACTCGCCTAATCTATCCAAGTCACTCTGCAGCCTCCTAAAATCCTCCTCGTAGCTAACACTGCCACCCAGCTTCGTGTCATCCGCAAACTTAGAGATGTTGCATTCAATTCCCTCGTCCAAATCATTAATATATATTGTAAATAACTGGGGTCCCAGCACTGAGCCTTGCTGGGACCCCACTAGTCACTGCCTGCCATTCCGAAAAGGACCCGTTTATTCCTACTCTTTGCTTCCTGTCCGCCAACCAATTTTCTATCCACCTCAACACTGAACCCTCGATACCATGTGCTTTAAGTTTGTACCCCAATCTCTTATGTGGGACCTTGTCGAAGGCCTTCTGAAAGTCCAGATATAACACATCGACTGGTTCTCCCTTATCCACTCTACTAGTTACATCCTCGAAAAATTCTATAAGATTCGTCAGACATGATTTGCCTTTCATAAATCCATGCTGACTTTGTCCGATGATTTCACCACTTTCCAAATGTGATGCTATCACATCTTTAATAACTGACTCTAGCATTTTCCCCACTACCGATGTTAGGTTAACTGGTCTATAATTCCCCGTTTTCTCTCTCCCTCCCTTTTTAAAAAGTGTGGTTACATTAGCTACCCTCCAGTCCTCAGGAACTACTCCAGAATCTAAAGAGTTTTGAAAAATTATCACTAATGCATCCACTATTTGTGAGGCTACTTCCTTAAGCACTCTGGGATGCAGCCTATCTGGCCCTGGGGATTTATTGGCCTTTAATCCATTTAATTTACCTAACACCACTTCCCAACTAACCTGGATTATCCTCAGTTCCTCCATCTCATTTGACCCCCGGTCCCCTGCTATTTCCAGCAGACTGTTTATGTCTTCCTTAGTGAAGACAGAACCAAAGTAGTTGTTCAATTGGTCTGCCATCTCCTTGTTCCCTATGATCAATTCACCTGTTTACCACTGCAAGGGACCTACATTTGTCTTAACTAGTATTTTTCTCTTCACATATCTATAAAAGCTTTTGCAGTCTGTTTTTATGTTCCCTGCCAGTTTTCTCTTATAATCTATTTTCCCTTTCCTAATTAAGCCATTTGTCATCCTCTGCTGGACTCTGAATTTCTCCCAGTCCTCTGGTATACTTTTTCTGGCTAATTTATATGCTTCATCTTTTGTTTTAATATTATCCTTGATGTCCCTTGTTAGCCATGGATGCACTACCTTTCCTGGTTTGTTCTTTTGCTAAACTGGGATGAACAATTGTTGTAGTTCATCCATGCGGTCTTTAAATGCCTTCCATTGCATGTCCACCATCAACCCTTTAAGTATAAATTGCCAGTCTATCTTGGACAATTCATGTCTCATACCCTCAAAGTTACCTTTCTTTAAGTTCAGAACACTTGTTTCTGAATTGACTTTGTCACTCTCCATCATAATGAAGAACTCTACCATATTATGGTCACTCTTGCCCAAGGGGCCTCGCACAACAAGACTGCTAACTAACCCTTCCTCATTACTCAATACCCAGTCTAGAATGGCCTGCTCTCTCGTTGGTTCCTCGACATGTTGGTTTAGAAAACCATCTCGCAAACATTCCAAGAAATCATCTTCCTCAGCACCCCTGCCAGTTTGGTTCACCCAATCTATATGTAGATTGAAGTCACCCATTATAACTGCTGCACCTTTAGTGCACGCATTTCAAATTTCCTGTTTGAGTGCACGCATTTCTAATTTCGCTGTTTCTGTCAACAAAATGGCCGCCACATGTGCTCGCTGTTTCTGTCAACAAAATGGCCTTCTGAGGCAGAGAATCACAGATTCACAACTCTCTCAAAAGTTTCTCCTCATCTCCATTCTAAATGACCTACCCATTACTCTGTGGCCCCTGGTTCCGGACTCCCCCAACATTGGGAACATGTTTCCTGCCTCTAACGTGTCCAACCCCTTAATAATCTTATATGTTTCGATAAGATCCCCTCTCATCCTTCTAAATTCCAGTGTATACAAGCCTAATCGCTCCAGTCTTTCAACATATGACAGTCCCACCATTCCGGGAATTAACCTAGTAAACCTACACTGCACGCCCTCAATAGCAGGAATATCCTTCCTCAAATTTGGAGACCAAAACTGCACACAGTACTCCAGGTGCGGTCTCACTAGGGCCCTGTACAACTGCAGAAGGACCTCTTTGCTCTTATACTCAACTACTCTTGTTATGAAGGCCAACATGCCATTGGCTTTCTTCACTGCCTGCTGTACCTGCATGCTTCCTTTCAGTGACTGAAGCACTAGGACACCCAGATCTCGTTGTACGTCCCCTTTTCCTAACTTGACACCATTTAGATAATACTCTGCCTTCCTATTCTTACCACCAAAGTGGATAACCTCACACTTATCCACATTAAACTGCACCTGCCATGTATCTGCCCACTCACACAACCTGTCCAAGTCACCCTGCAACCTCATAGCATCTTCCTCACAGTTCACTCTCCCACCCAGCTTTGTATCATCTGCAAATTTGCAGTCTGCAGTCGCTCCAGTCTTTCCTCGTACGACAGTCCCGCCATTCCGGGAATTAACCTGGTGAACCTACGCTGCACGCCCTCAATAGCAAGGACGTCCTTCCTCAAATTTGGAGACCAAAACTGCACACAGTACTCCAGGTGCGGTCTCACCAGGGCCCTGTACAACTGCAGAAGGACCTCTTTGCTACTAAACTCAAACTAGGAGACCAAAACTGGTCTATTGTGTACATGGTTGGAGGTGTGAATGTAAAACAAGGGCCGAAGCTGCCTTCATGTCTGGTTTCTCCAATGTGATCATCGCTTCTATTGTGTAGCCCTGAGCTCTGGAATAAAGTGGAGATAGGTTTGGAGAGTTTGAGAAAGCGAGGGAGGGAGGGAGGGAGGGAGAGAGAGAGATTTACCCACGTACAAACAAACTGAAAAAGCTACGAGCTTTAATTTATAGAAACAGAAACATAGAAAATAGGTGCAGGAGTAGGCCATTCGGCCCTTCGAGCCTGTACGCACCGCCATTCAATATGATCATAGCTGATCATCCAGCTCAGTATCCTGTACCTGCCTTCTCTCAATACCCCCTGATCCCTTTAGCCACAAGGGCCACATCTAACTCCCTCTTAATGCACGGCGGTATTTGCTTACTAAAATGGCGCGGTAGCTTACTGAAATGGCTGGGGCAGAGCGCACAGCTGGCGTGGTTTGCTTACTAAAATGGCGGGGGTTCTTACTGAAATGGCGGGTTTGCTTACTAAAATGGCGGGGTTTCCTTACTGAAATGGTGGGGTTGCTTACTAAAATGGCGGGGGCAGAGCGCACAGCGGCGGGGTTTACTAAAATGGCGGAGGAAGAGGGGGGAGCGGCGGGGTTTGATTACTGAAATGGCGGGGAGAGCGCACAGCGGCGGGGTTTGCTTACTAAAATGGCGGGGGGAGAGCGCACAACGGCGGTATTTGCTTACTAAAATGGCGGGGGTTCTTACTGAAATGGCGGGTTTGCTTACTAAAATGGCGGAGGAAGAGGGGGGAGCCGCGGGGTTTGCTTACTAAAATGGCGGGAGGAGAGCGCACAGCGGCGGTATTTGCTTACTAAAATGGCGGTGTAGCTTACTGAATGGCTGGGACAGAGCGCACAGCGGCGGGGTTTGCTTACTAAAATGGCGGTGGGAGAGCGCACAGCGGCGGTATTTGCTTACTAAAATGGCGGGGTAGCTTACTGAATGGCTGGGACAGAGCGCACAGCGGCGGGGTTTGCTTACTAAAATGGCGGGGGCAGTGAGAGCGGCGGGGTTTGCTTACTGAAATGGCGGGAGGGGTGCTTACTGAAATGGCTGGGGCAGAACGAAATGCGGCTGGGTTTGCTTATTAAAATGGCGGGGTTTGCTTACTGAAATGGCGGGTTTGCTTACTAAAAGGGCGGGGTTTCCTTACTGGAATGGCGGGATTGCTTACTAAAATGGCGGGGGCAGAGCGCACAGCGGCGGGGTTTGATTACTGAAATGGCGGGGGGAGAGCGCACAGCGGCGGGGTTTGCTTACTAAAATGGCGGGGAGGGAGCGCTCTGCGGCGGTATTTGCTTACTAAAATGGCGGGGTAGCTTACTGAAATGGCTGGGACAGAGCGCACAGCGGCGGGGTTTGCTTACTAAAATGGCGTGGGCAGTGAGAGCGGCGGTATTTGCTTACTGAAATGGCGGGGGTTCTTACTGAAATGGCGGGGTTTGCTTAGGATTCCTAAGTTGAACTGATACAATCTGCATTTTGGAATATGTGGCAACTGGAATAAATATAGAGAGTCAGAGAGAGAGAGATAGAGAGAGTGCACTTGCCTCTTTTATTGATTATGGGATAAAGAATAAACAAGAGTTGTGTGTTTTATCCAAAATATTTATTAATGTAGGATTCATAACTTGAACAAATACATTCTGCATTTTGGAATCTACAGCAACTTAAATAAATATTTATTTATGTATGTTGTGTCTTCGGGTTTGATGTCCTGATAATAACGACACAATTCAGGTTGTTTCAGTTGCCTTAATTTACTCCTTTATTCAGCTCCTTGCCTGTGTGGCGTAGTGATACTGAAAAGTGCTTACATACCTAATCACAGTGTGTGTGTGTGTGTGGTGAGTGTGCCTGATACAAAGTAGTGCAGGAGGTTGGGACTGCTACAATGAATATGTAGCATATGTAACATCCCCCCTTCTCAAAAGAAAAGAATAAAAGTTAGTGACACTAGAGGATTTCCAGAGCGAGGGTGGCAATCCTGTAGCAGATACCGTGGGATTATTCTGCCCACATTCATGGCATTCTGCTTTCTACTATACTACACAACAAAATATATAATGGCAGCTTGTTTTCTTTCAGGTAGTGCGTAGCCAGTCAAGAGTCATGTCTTGGCGTGACTTGTGACTTGTCCCTTCCAGTGCTAGCGATAACGCGCTGGGGGTAAGATGTTGCTCCTGGATCTAGTAGATCTGGTTGTTGCCTGCAGTGTTGCACTCGATGTATTGGTGACTTGTTGAGTCGTTTCCTGGCCATTGGTTGGTGCTGGTTGACTATATAACTCACTGGTAGCAGTTTGTGAGAATGTGTTGTCATCAATGGCAGGTGTTGCTGTTGCTGTGGGTGGTGTCCTAGGAGTTGCTGGTGTTGTCTTTGAAGTTGCAGGTGTTGACATTTCAGGTGTCGGGCGGATGTGAATTCTGTTTCGTCTCAACTGCCTGCCCGGTTCTGTCTCTATGATATATGATTTTGGGGTTCCAGCCCTACTGGTGATTTGTGCTGGGGTCCATTTCTTTGTTATTGGATCCTGAGCATGTACGTTTTGGCCTTGAAATAGTTCAGGCAAGTACTGTGCATTTTTGTTGTATTGTTTCAGCCCCTCCTCCTGGGCAGCTGCCAATTTTGCCCTTGTTTCTTCTTGGTCGATAGGGGGTTGGATTTTGCTTGGCAGGGTGGTTTTGTATTTCCTGCCATTTAGCATTTCTGCAGGAGACTTCATGTCAGCCTTTAGTGGAGTTGCCCGTAAGGATAATAGTGCCAGGTTTGGATCCTCCTTTGCCTCTCGGCATTTTATTAGTATTTTCTTGGCTGTCTGTACTTGCCTTTCAATAAACCCATGGCCCTTTGGGTAATGTGGTGAAGATGTTGTGATTTTGAACCCGTATTCGGTGGCCAGCTCTCTGAATTCCCGAGATGTGAATTGGGTTCCATTGTCACATACGATCTGCTCAGGTATTCCTTGCTCTGCAAACAACCCTCTAACAATTGACACAATTGTTTTAGCTTTCAAGTCCTTTATGTTTCTCACAAATGGGAATTTGGAGTAGTAGCAGGCCATAATCAAATACCATTGCTGGTTCTCTGTGAACAGGTCTGCTCCGATGGTTTGCCATGGCCGGCTTGGGATATCACTGGGTGTCATTTCCTCCTTCTGTTGTGAATTCCTGTATTTTTGGCATATGTGGCATGTAGATACCAGCTTTTCTATGTCCTTGTACATGCCTATCCAGTACACAGCGGATTTAGCACGGAGTCTGCACTTTTCCATTCCTAAGTGTCCTTGGTGGATCTTTTCGAGGATTTCTTTTTTCATGGACTTGGGTATGATGATTCGTGATCCGGCCAGCAGGACTCCATTCTCTACCGAAATATCATCACGGATGGTCCAGTATTCGCGGAGGATAGGCTGAACTTGTTGTCTCTTTTCTGGCCACCCCTGTATTACCATTTGGGTGAGGAGCTGGAGTTCTTCATCTCTGGCTGTTTCCTCTTTAATCTGTTCCAGCTTCACGCTTGTCACACTCACAATGTGGTGGATCTTTATGCTCAGCCCTTCCATCTCTTGTTTGTCATGTGTTGATAGTCTGGATAGGGCGTCAGCTAGCAGCAGGTCTTTTCCTGGCTTGTATCTGATGTTGTAGTCGTAGCTCTGTAGCCTCAGTAATAGTCTCTGTAGTCTGGCTGGTGCTTTGGTGAGGTTTTTTTTTCCGATTTGTTCTAGAGGGCGGTGGTCTGTTTCGATGTCGAAATACCTTCCATATAGGTAAGTGTGAAATTTCTCGCAGCCATAGACTACTGCTAAGAGTTCTCTCTCTATGTTTGCGTACCTTGATTCTGTAGGAGTGAGTGCTTTGGATGCATACGCAATAGGTCGGCCATTTTGTATCAGTACTGCTCCAACTCCTCTCATGGAGGCATCAACTTGGAGTGTTACAGGTTTCTGTCTGTCATAGTACTGCAGGATCGTTTCTTTGCTGATGAGTTGTTTTAATTTCCCAAAATCTTGGCTATGTGAAGCACACCAATCAAATTCAGCGTCGTCTTTCATCAATTCACGGAGATTTGCTGTATGATTAGCAAGCTTAGGTATGAAGACTCCCATGTATTGTATGAGCCCTAGGAAACTTCTTAACTGTTTCTTGTCTTTGGGTTCCTCCATGTGGTTGATAGCATCCACTTTTGTAGGGTCCGGTTTCACTCCTTCTGCAGAGTAAATCAGTCCAAAGAATTTGCACTCCCTTTCTTTGATTATGCATTTGTCTGCATTGAGCTTTATGCCGGCTCTTCGAGTTTTTTCCATAGCCTCATGGAGGTTGTAATCATGCGTGTTTTCATCTCTGCCGTATACTTGGATATCATCTGCTATCCCGATTGCCCCTTTACAGCCTTTGTATGTTTCATCTATTTTCCGCTGGAAGACATCTTGACTCACCTTCAGCCCGAATGGGAGCCTGTTGAATCTGAATCTGCCAAATGGCGTGTTGAAAGTGGTGAGCATTGATGACTTCCGGTCTATTTTGACGTTCCAATATCCATTGCTAGCATCCAGCTTGCTGAACACCTTGGAACCGGCTAGTGCGGGTGTGATCTCTTCAAGGGTTGGAGTTGGATAATGGTCGCGCTTCAATGCATTGTTCAGATCCCTGGGATCAAGGCATATCCTTAGTTTTCCGTTTGGCTTTTCTTTGATAACAATTGAATTTACCCAATCAGTTGGTTTAGTTATTGCTGTGATGATGCCCTTTTCTTCCATTTCGTTTAGTTGTTCCCTTAGCCTCTCTTTCAGTTCAAGGGGAACACGGCGGGGTGGGTGGATCACTGGCTTCACACTGGGGTCTACTGTGATATGGTATTCGTATTCCTCAAAACAACCAACGGTATCGTCAAAACACTCTGGGTACATGTCCATCAATTCTTCTTTGTTCCTGATGGGCGGCCGGTTTTTGATGGGTATGTTTCTGTCAATTCTGCAGGAGTTTGTCTTGATTTCATAGTTGATTGACACAATCTTCAGTCTTTGGCACGTGTTCAGGCCGAGAATAGCAGGTCCTTTCGATTTAGTGATGAAGAAGGGGCATTTCACTTCTTTCCCTTTGTATGTTCCTGCTATGATTATTTTGCCTAGCTGTGGGATTATGGAGCCTCCGTATGCAGCTAGGACTACATCGCTACTTCCAAGGATTCCTTTCCTGACGCTGCCATCTTTTGTCATGTGTTCAGGGAATATCTTTCCGTAAAGATTGACTGGTAAGATATTGCTCTGGGCTCCAGTATCAATTTTGAGCCTTAGATTAATCGTTGTTCTTTTCTTTCCCACTTTTTTCTGTAGTTGTATTATAGTATATGCTTCCTCTCTGTTGCTATGTGTTTTGCTGTTTCCCATTTCGTGGACGTCAATGGTCCCAACGGAAAGGAATTCTTCCTCAGAGGTATCTGAGGTTATCTCCTCTTCCTGTTGGACGTGTGCGTGTATTTGTTTCCTTCTCGTATTTCTATCGTTCTTTGACCATTGCTGCTTTGGCTTGGTGCTGTATGATTTTGTTGACCTACACATTTTCTTCCAGTGGTTAGGCCTCCCACATGAGTTGCAGGTAGTCCCGTATGCTGGGCACGCCCTGCGATCATCAAATGCATGCTCTGTACCGCAGTTCCAGCAGCTTCTTTGGCTTGCTTGTTTGTTTGCATGCCTAGAAAATGTCTGCTTTGGAGCCTTTAAGGTGGAGCCAGGGTCACGTTTTGAGAGAGCGTCTATATTCACTCTGGTGCTGCTCTGAGATGAGCCAACTTGAAGGCAGAGGGAGGACATTTGTTTCCTTGTGGCTTCGAAAGCTCTGGCAGCATCTACGGCGTCTTTTAGGTTGAGGGTGTCTTTCCCTATTAGGGACTTTTGGACCTCTTGGTGGGCGCACCCCCATATTAGCTGGTCGACAATTCTGTCATCTTCATCACCAAATCTGCATTTCTTGGCCACGTTCCTTAGTCTCGAAAGGAAAGTGTCGGTTGTTTCTTGTGGGTCTTGTCTTAGCCCTTGGAACTCATACCGATGGATTCTGTGGTTTGATTTGGGCTCCATATGGTTCGCAAACCTTTCAAGGACTATTCCCGGATTATTGCAGTCAGGCTCTGTTAAGCTCCAACTGTTAAAAATGTCTAGACCCTTCTCCCCGAGCCATAGTAAAATATAACTGACCTTCTCTTCATCTGCAGTTCCTTTCAGGAAGCTTTTAAATGCCAGCTGGCTCTTTTGTTTGAATTTCTTGAACGCCTCCACCACATCATCGGCGTCCCAGTTCATCGTAGGGTGGAGGCTCATTGCTGCTGTGGAGGCCGCCATCTTGTGTTGTTAGGCGGGTGCACAAAAAAAATCAATTTCTCTGCAGCCGCTGTTCCTTACTGAAATGGCGGGGGTTCTTACTGAAATGGCGGGGTTTGCTTAGGATTCCTAAGTTGAACTGATACAATCTGCATTTTGGAATATGTGGCAACTGGAATAAATATAGAGAGTCAGAGAGAGAGAGATAGAGAGAGTGCACTTGCCTCTTTTATTGATTATGGGATAAAGAATAAACAAGAGTTGTGTGTTTTATCCAAAATATTTATTAATGTAGGATTCATAACTTGAACAAATACATTCTGCATTTTGGAATCTACAGCAACTTAAATAAATATTTATTTATGTAGGATTCAGAAATTGAACTAATACAATCTGCAATTTGGAATATGCAGCAACATAAATATTTATTGATGTAGGATTCATAAATTGAACTAATACAATCTGCAGTATAAGAAAATAACTGCAGATGCTGGTACAAATCGATTTATTCACAAAATGCTGGAGTAACTCAGCAGGTCAGGCAGCATCTCGGGAGAGAAGGAATGGGTAAAGTCTGAAGAAGGGTCTCGACCCGAAACGTCACCCATTCCTTCTCTCCCGAGATGCTGCCCGACCTGCTGAGTTACTCCAGCATTTTGTGAATAATACAATCTGCATTTTGGAATATGTAGCAGCTGGAATAAATATAGAGTCAGAGAGAGAGAGAGAGAGGGAGAGAGAGTAAGGCAGAGACAGGGGACAGTGCTAACATCCATCCATCCATCCACAGAACAGAGGGACAACTGGTATAAACTTGCCTCATTGTCCGGAGTGGTTTCCAAATCAGTAGATACTGGGATCTGAAGGCTACGCTCCAAAGCCCCCATTCTGACCACAACCGACAGTGAAAGGCCAGTTTCGCTAAAGGAAACCAATGAGAAAGTGTAAAGTGTGATCAAGTGTCTGTGGTTAAGGATGCAAGAAGCAATATCGAACTCAGGTTCCATGCTACATGTTACAAGCGTGTGAAGATCTCAGGATAGTTTATCGAAATCTCACAAATAGACTGCAGTGAATGGATCTGCAAAATGCACATTTTTATATTTTACAAACCAGAATGCAGAAACGTACCAGGATATCAATGGGACTTACAGCCAATTAATTCATCCAAATGAAACTGCTTCCTGCAGCTTTGCTAAGATGTTGATGTCTTCAGGTGAAGCTGCTACTGCGGTTGCATTGGGCTTGAGTTAAGGGAGAGAGAACTCCAATGACAATGAAAGGCGTGACAACCCAGAGACCCTGAAAAATGCATTTTCCATGTAACGTCCAATTCGTGGTTTAGTTGTGATTTATTGATTTCTGTCCTTTGAATATAGCACGTCCCTGCTCAACATTTATATTCTGTTGAAATATAAATAAGTTGAAAGACTGGAGCGACTAGGCTTGTATACACTGGAATTTAGAAGGATGAGAGGAGATCTTATCGAAACATATAAGATTATTAAGGGGTTGGACACGTTAGATGCAGGAAACATGTTCCGAATGTTGGGGGAGTCCAGATCAAGGGGCCACAGTTTAAGAATAAGGGGTAGGCCATTTAGAACTGAGATGAGGAAAAACTTTTTCAGTCAGAGAGTTGTGAATCTGTGGGATTAATTGTCTGCCTCAGAAGGCAGTGGAGGCCAATTCTCTGAATGCATTCAAGAGAGCTAGATAGAGCTCTTAAGGATAGCGGAGTCAGGGGGTATGGGGAGAAGGCAGGAACGGGGTACTGATTGAGAATGATCAGCCATGATCACATTGAATGGCGGTGCGTACAGGCTCGAAGGGCCGAATGGCCTCCTCCTGCACCTATTGTCTATGATAAAAAAAGACACATCCGAGACCCTGCAGGTCCAGATGCAATTCCCCGGTCCCCCACTGGGGGGGAAGCACCGGATTTAAAATGCCGTTTAAAGGGAAGGGCGGCCTTTTAAAGGGGAGGGCGACAGTTTAAAGGGGAGGGCGACAGTTTAAAGGGGAGGGCGACAATTTAAAGGGTAGGGTGACAGTTTTAAGGGGAGGGCGACAGTTTAAAGGGGAGAGCGACAGTTTAAAGGGGAGGGCGACCGTTTAAAGGGGAGGGCGACCGTTTAAAGGGGAGGGCGGCCGTTTAAAGGGGAGGGCGGGGATTTGGCCAACAATATTCCCGTCCCCAGGGCGGTGACGTTTACACCCCGAGATGTTCACGCGTCCACTCTCAGTCCGGATCTGAATCCTCGCAGACTCTCCAGCTGGTTCCGTCCATCTTTACTGAACGTATTCCCCCACAGCCTGAAACAAGCCCAGGAATAAAGACAAAATAAACAGATTAAACATCAGTGTCAGGAACAGGGACTGCGGTTGATATTTCAACAACACTCACAGAACTAAATCACAGGAGAAGCCCGCACATCCCCTGATATTTTATCACAATAAACATTAACACAAACACTCACCTGATCCGCTCCAGTATCGGGAGGGTCAGTATGAGGCGGCGGAGACCGGGAACAGATCGGTCTGTGAGGTAGTTGTATGTCAGCTTCAGCTCCGTCAGTGAGGTGTTTGTACTGAGAGCGGAGGCGAGATCCTCGGCTCCAGAATCTGTGAGACCGACACTGCCCAGCCTGGAGATGAGAGAGAGTGAAGGTGAGGGACACAGAGAGACAGGAGACGGTGCAAATCCCCAGTGTTTATCAGTGACACAATTACTGATCATATTAATGTTCAGTGTCAGACACACAGTGACTGTAAGCACTATCTCTCACAGTCTGGGACTTACCTCAGTCTCTGTATTTTACAGTCCGGGTTCCTCAGAGCCGCAGACACCGGTTTCACTCCGGAATCTCCCAGTTCATTATCACTCAGCTCCAGCTCCGTCAGTGAGGGGTTTGTACTGAGAGCGGAGGCGAGATCCTCGGCTCCAGAATCTGTGAGACCGACATTGTTCAGCCTGGAGATGAGAGAGAGTGAGGGTGAGGGACACAGAGAGACAGGAGACGGTGTAAATCCCCAGTGTTTATCAGTGACAGAATTACTGATCATATTAATGTTCAGTGTCAGACACCCAGTGACTGTAAACACAATCTCTCACAGTCTGGGACTTACTCCAGTCTCTGTATTTTACAATCCGGGTTCCTCAGAGCCGCAGACACCAGTTCCACTCCGGAATCACCCAGGTCGTTGTATCCCAATCTAAACACAAACAGAGTAAGGAACAAACTGATACAAACCCCA
This sequence comes from Rhinoraja longicauda, assembly GCF_053455715.1. NCBI lineage: Eukaryota > Metazoa > Chordata > Chondrichthyes > Rajiformes > Arhynchobatidae > Rhinoraja > Rhinoraja longicauda. The sequence goes on from NW_027601304.1 coordinate 347,110, forward strand.
GGGCTGAGATAACTTCTCCGAAACTGATATTTCTGGAAGCGCCTCAGCAAATTGTTGAATAAACCTCTGTCGTTGTGGTGTTTGGTGACTTTTACCATTTATTCTCATTCCCCGACGACTGGTAAATGTTCCCCGTGCAGAGAACGCCTGCAACACACGTGACGTGGGGGTGGGAGAACGGCAGCTACCATCGGTGACCCGGGGGAGGGGGGGGGGGGGCGGTGGAGTCCACCACCGGCAACCCGGGAGAGGGAGACGGAGCCGACTATCGTTGACCCGCGGGAGGGAGGAGGGGGTGACGGAGTCGACCACTAGCGACCCGTGGGAGGGATGAGGGCGGGAAGGAGTCGACCACCAGCGACCCGGGGGAGGGAGGAGGGGGGAACGTAGTCGACCACCAGCGACCCGGGGAGGGGGGAACGGAATCGACCACCAGCGACCCCGGGGGAGGGAGGAGGGTGGAGGGGTGAACGGAATCGACCACGGGTGACCCAGGGGAGGGGTTGGGCGGAGTGGACCACCGGTGACTCGGGGGAGGGAGGACGGAGTCGACCACCGGTAACCTGGTTGAGGGGGGACGGTGTCGACCACCGGCGACCCGATGGAGGGGGGGACGGAGTAGACCACCGGCGACCCGATGGAGGGGGGGACGGAGTAGACCACCGGCGGTCCTGGTAGTGTAAAAGAGGAGGGGTGCCGTGCACAGTGACGGCCGGCCCCATAGAAAGGTTGCTGGACGGAAGAACAAAATAGTGAAACAATTTTACAGGTCAGTGTTAGCGTCAAACGGACAGTTACCCCAAGTACTGACACTTGTGCAGAACCGGTCCCAGCCGCTGGAGACCTTCACACTGAATGCGACAGTCTCCCAGATCGAGGTGTTTGATTGTATCACAGTGCCTGATGACATGAGACAGGACCGCGCAGTCAATCGGGGTCAGTCCCTGTCCACGGAATGAAAGTGTTTCCACAGATCCCAGGCGAAGGCATTATTCATAGAAACTTAGAAAATAGGTGCAGGGGGAGGCCATTTGGCCCTTCGAGCCAGCACCGCCATTCAATGTGATCATGGCTGATCATCCACAATCAATACCCCGTGCCTGCCTTCTCCCCATATCCCTTGATTCCACCAGCCCCTAGAGCTCTATCTAACTCTCTTTTAGCTTCATCCAGTGAATTGGCCTCCACTGCCCTCTGTGGCAGAGAATTCCACAAATTCACAACTCTCTGGGTGAAAATGTTTCTTCTCACCTCCGTTTCAAATGGCCTCCCCTTTATTCTTAGGCTGTGTGGCCCCTGGTTCTGGACTCCCCCAACACTGGGACCATTTTTTCTGCATCTAGCTTGTGTAGTCCTTTTATGATTTTATACGTCTCTATAAGATTCCCTCTCATCCTTTTAAACTCCAGTGAATACAAGCACAGTCTTTCCAATAGTCTTTCCTGAGGCAGCATGAAGTATAGTGGAGTGTCTGGTCTGTGTGTTATGGACTCAACTGCATCCACAACTCTACAATTTCTTGCGGACTTGGCAGAGCCGTTCCCAAACCAAGCTGTTGATGCAACCTGACAGTATGCTTTCCACGGTGCAACTGTAGAAGTTTGTAATAGTCATTGGAGACATGCTCAGTTACCCAAGGAGGTAGAGACTTTACAGTGGTCTCCATAGTACAATAGAGTCCACTTACTACAGAGTACAAAAAAGACTCACAGGACGTTGGCAGGACTAGAGGCTGGAGTCTGGTACATTTTCTTTAGAGTGAAAGAGACCCTGCAGAAGTTTAGAGAACCATGAGGGGGTCTAGATATGGTGAATGGTCAACCTTTTCCCCAGGGCAAGGGAGTGTAAAACTGGAGGGCACAAGTTTAAGGCAGGAGGAGAAATGTTTAAAGGGACCGGAGGGGCTTGTTTATCCCACAGAGGGTGAGGGGAACATGGGATGAGTTGAGTCAAAGGAAACCGTGGCTGCCGGGTCGGCATTTTCTGATCCGCCAGAGGATGTGGCGTCGCCGACACCCGACCTCCATCGTCAACAGGAGGCCATTCAGCCCAGCGGGCTGGTGCTGGAACATTCCATCCAAGCCTTTGACTATTCGCTAAGTTGCAATGAGGTCCCTCCTCGTCCTTCTGAACTCCAGAGGGTACAGGCCCAATGCCCACAAACACCCATCATTGGTTAAGCTACCAATTCCTAGGATCATTCTTGTAAACCTCCTCTGGACCCTCTGCAGATCCAGCACATCCTTTGTCAGATATCCTAAGCCCCCACCGGGCCACGGCACTTTCCATCGCCCGGTGGGGGCTTAGGACCTTCATCGGCCTGTTCGGCTCGGCTCGGCCCTGGGACTTTCCATCGCCCGGTAGTGGTTCCAAAAGTCAGGAGCCTCGATCGCCTCGAGACAGCAGTTTGACTGCCTGACCACGGGAGAAGAATGAGGAGGAGATAAGACTTTTCTTTGCCTTCCATCACAGTGAGGGTGTGCCTGGAGGTATCACTGTGATGGTTGTCTGTGTTAAACTGTAATTGTGTGTCTTGTGTTCTTTATTGTTTAGTGCCGGACCCTGACGTGAAAGGACGCTGGCGCTGTTTGTTCGCCGCTTCTCCGTCAGGACAAATCTGTTGTTTGTTTGTTTGTTTTTATGTCTTGACTGTTTTGTAAAGCGTCTTTGAGTATTTTGAAAAGCGCTATATAAAATAAATGTTTATTATATTATTATTATTATTATTATTATATATGGTGCCCAAAATTGCTCACAATGCTCCAAATGCGGCCTGACCATCACCTCAGCGTTACATCTCTGCTTTTTGTATTCTAGCCCCCTTGAAATAAATTGTGCTTGTCGATGGGAGGGACAGAGAGACGAGGGCGGGCTGTTGAGTTTTGACCTCATATTGGACAATCCAATGGGTTGTGTTGTGTTGGGTCATAGAAACATAGAAAATAGGTGCAGGAGTAGGCCATTCGGCCCTTCGAGCCTGTACGCACCGCCATTCAATATGACCATGGCTGATCATCCAGCTCAGTAGCCTGTACGCGGTGGGAGTGTTGACAACAAAGTGGACGGGCCTGCAGTGCAGCGAATCACCACACGGTGGGAGTGTTGATCGCAGTGGCCGGCCCTGCAGTGCAGCGGATCACCACACGGTGGGAGTGTTGATCGCAGTGGCCGGCCCTGCAGTGCAGCGGATCACCACACGGTGGGAGTGTTGACCACAAAGTGGATGGGCCTGCAGTTCCACACAACATTACTCACACATGGACATCCAGAACTCATTCAGAAGTCTATTAATAGTTAGTAGAAATAAGACATTTCATTCATTCCCCTCCCCCCACCCCCGCCAAAACAAAAAACAGTAGTAAACGTGCAGGTACAGCAGGCAGTGAAGAAAGCCAATGGCAATAGACAATCGACAATAGGTGCAGGAGGAGGCCATTCGGCCCTTCGAGCCAGCACCGCCATTCAATGTGATCACGGCTGATCATTCTCAATCAGTACCCCGTTCCTGCCTTCTCCCCATACCCCCTGACTCCGCTATCCTTAAGAGCTCTATCTAGCTCTCTCTTGAATGTATTCAGAGAACTGGCCTCCACTGTCATTCATTCGGTACTATCCCATAGAATGCCATTGCATCAGTACAAGCAAATGGATAGTCATTCCATCAGTACTATCCCACAGTGCGTCATTCGATCAGTTCTCCCCCTCAAAGTGTCACTCTATCAGAACTACACTATAATGTGTCATGACATCAGTACTGCCCCATTTAGTTTCACACCATTAATACTATCCCACAGTGTGGCACGACATCAGTACTACCATATCGCTTGTTCCTCCATCAGTACTACCGCACACTGTGTCACTCTAGCAGTAATACACCAAAATGTTCCACTCCGTCAGTTCCTGCCCACGGTTTGTCACTTCACTAGTACCACCCCAAAGTGTATTGCTCCATCTGTACTGCCCACATTGTGTCACTCCATCAATACTACCCCACTGGTCATCACTCCATCAATACAAGCCTACAGTGTGTTAGACGATCATTACTAGAACACACTATGTCACTCCATCAGTACAACCCTAGAGCGTGTCACTTCATTGGTACTACCGCACTATATACCATTCCATCAATACACACCCACAGTGTTTCTCTCTCTCTCTCTCTCTCTCTCTCTCTCTCTCTCTCTCTCTCTCTCTCTCTCTCTCTCTCTCTCTCTCTCTCTCTCTCTCTCTCTCTCTCTCTCTCTCTCTCTCTCTCTCTCTCTCTCTCTCTCTCTCTCTCTCTCTCTCTCTCTCTCTCTCTCTCTCTCTCTCTCTCACAGATGAGATTAATTACTGAGAATGTTACTGCTTATCCAGACCTACCTCTGACCACACTGATAATGTCACTGCTTATCCAGACCCATCACTGACCACACTGATAATATCACTGCTTATCCGGACCTTTGACAAGGTTCTCATGGTAGACCGATCCAGGAAGTGAAGGCTGTTAACAGTGACTTGGTCGCATGAATTCAGAACTGTCTGAATGATAGAAAACAGAGGGTTGTGGTGGAAGGGCAATATTCAGGCTGGAGGTCTGAGACCAGTAGTGATACACAGGGATCTGTGCTGGGACCTCTGCTGTTTGTGATACACATAAATGACTTGGGCGTGAATATACACAGGTTGCTTTGTAAGTTTGCGGATGACACCAAGATTTCTGGGGTTGTGGAATGTGAGGGAGGCTGTCTCAGTATTCAGTGGCGTATAGATCAAGTAGAGAGATGGGAGGTGTGGGGGAAATCAGAGATGCAAATTATTCTGAGCAAGTGCAGGCAGTGCAGTGACCTCATAGAGGTGCATAGTGTCAAAGGTAGCGACATAATGGTGACACTAAGACATTTGGACAGGTACATGAGGGGAATGGTTTAGAGGGAGATGATCCATATGCCGGCAAATGGGAATAGTTCAGATGAACTAAAATGCACAACCTCTCCCCTTGAAACACGGCAACCTTTGTCTCAAAATTTGCGCCAGGTACAGCACTAACAGACAAACTGCTTTTAAATGGCCCTTGGATATTATATTACCACTGAACTCTAACCTTGAAATCAAGGGAATTAAACATCGATAGATGTCCACTCTTCTCAAAGATGCAGATTAAGCAGAAAACATTTAATTGCCTGACATTTACATTGGTGATTTTTAATAACAGTCCCTGATCATTGAAGTGTTTATTTCAGTTTCTACGAGTGCCAGGTTTGCACTGCATGATGGGAGATATGCTCTCTTGAATGACTTGATAAATAAGCACATAAATGAAGTCTGCGTGTGTGGTAGCTTTCTCTGTGCCGCTGTGAGGACAGCCCAGACGGATGAGTTGGTCATTTACTCTCAGACCGACCTTACTGTCTGGTCTGTGGGTTTTAATTCACATCTACCTGTCACCTGGTCTGAAGTGGTTCACGACAAAATAAACTGCAGATTGAACAGAGCCACAGCTAGTGTTCACCGGCTGGAACTAATATTCCCCACTGGGCTAAGTACACAGAACATTTAGCCATCTCCCCCTTTCTCAGATCTGAAGCTGCAGTTTAATTTTCAGCATTATGTGTTATTCTTTCAAATGTGTGCCGGAGAGAGTTAATTAGCATTTCTAACCTGTGTTCATTAAGAAGAAAGTAACAAGTTAACGCATCTTCAGCTGCCGTGTTTACCAGCGTGGATAGAGCAGCAAGATGGAGTTAGTGCTCATTAAAGTTTAGATTCATTATGGATACTGAACTTGAGATAACAATAGACAATGGACAATAGGTGCAGGAGGAGGCCATTCGGCCCTTCGTGCCAGTACCACCATTCAATGTGATCATGGCTGATCATTCTCAATCAGTACCCCGTTCCTGCCTTCTCCTCATACCCACTGACTCCGCTATCCTTAAGAGCTCTATCTAGCTCTCTCTTGAATGCATTCAGAGAATTGACCTCCACTGCCATCTGAGGCAGAGAATTCCACAGATTTACAACTCTCTGAAAAGGTTTTTCCTCATCTCCGTTCTAAACGCCTACCCCTTATTCTTAAACTGTGGCTCCTGGTTCTGGACTCCCCCAACATTGGGAACATGCTTCCTGCCTCTAACGTGTCCAACCCCTTAATAATCTTGTATGTTTCGATAAGATCCCCTCTCATCCTTCTAAATTCCAATGTATACAAGCCTCGTCGCTCCAATCTTTCAACATATGACAGTCCCGCCATTCCGGGAATTAACCTAGTAACCAACGCTGCACGCCCTAAATAGCAAGAATATCCTTCCTCAAACCCTTTAGAATCGAACATTTGAATTAAAAAGAAGGGATTCTTTGAGAGGATCTGGGAAAAATGGATCGTTTATTTGAGCCAAGACACCAACTGTTTAAATGCCGAGCTAGTTATTGGAAGATTGTGTTATGTAGAACTAGATGGTTTGCTTGTGCGAATATTGAAATATCTCCAGATAACCAATCATTGTTTCTTTTTAATATTTTATTTGGTAAGTGGACCACACTGTCTTATTCAAATGATTTTTTTAATCCATTTATCTATTATCGTTTCCTGAAGAATGAGGACATCTCTGATGCCCTAGTGTGGAACACCTCATCCATGCGCAGATGCGGCGTAGAGGGAGGAATTGGGTGTAGGGTATAGACTTTTTCTAGAGTCAGGGTGGGAAGAGGTGTAGTCCAGATAGCTGTGGGAGTCAGTGGGTTTGTAGTAGATGTCAGTCACTAGTCTGTCTCCTGTGATGGAGATGGTGAGGTCCAGAAATGGTAGGGAGGTGTCGGAGATAGTCCAAGTATATTTAAGAGCAGGATGGAAATTGGAAGTGAAGTGTATGTAGTCAGTGAGTTCTGCATGGGTACAGGAGGTCGCACCAATACATTTGTCAATGTAGCGGAGGTAGAGTTCGGGGATGGGGCCGGTGTACGTCTGGAACAGGGATTGTTCGACGTACCCTACAAAGAGGCAGGCATAGCTATGGCCCATGCGAGTGCCCATAGCTACGCCTCTGGTTTGGAGGAAGTGGGAGGAGTCAAACGAGAAGTTTTAAGGGGATAAACCAGCTCTGCTAGGCGGAGGAGGGTGTTAGTAGATGGGGATTGGCTGGTTCTACGGTCGAGGAAGAAACGGAGGGCTTCAAGACCATCCTTGTGGGGGATGGAAGTGTAGAGTGACAGGACATCCTTGGTAAAGATGAGGGAGTGGGGGACTGGAAACCGGAAATTATCGAGGAGACAGAGAGCATGTGATGTGTCTTGGACATAGGTGGGGAGGGATTTGACCAGCGGGGATAGGATGGCGTCGAGGTAGGTGGAAATAAGTGCGGTGGGACATGAACAGGCAGAAACAATGGGTCTGCCAGGACAGTTCTTCTGTTTATGGATTTTAGGTGGAAGGTAAATTCGGGCCGTGCGGGGCAGGGAAATGATAAAGTTGGAGGCAATAGAGGGTAGAGCGCCGGAATTGGTGAGGTCAGTGATGGTGTTGATGATTAACGTCTGATGCTCGTCGGTGGGGTCATGGTCCAAGGTTAAGTAGGAGGAGGTGTCCGAGAGTTGTCGTCTGGCCTCGGTCCAGTAGAGGTCAGCACGCCAGTCTATCACAGCACCTCCCTTGTCAGCGGGTTTGATGACTAAGTCAGGATTGCTGCAGAATGAGTGGAGGGCTGCACGTTCAGGAGGGGAGCGGTTAGAGTGAGTCAGGGGAGTAGAGAATTTGAGGCGGTTTATGTCCCGCCGGCAGTTGGAGATGAAAGGTTCTAGTGAGGGTAGTTGGCCAACCGGGGGGGGGGGGGGGGTCGTAGAGGAGGGGGTCCACTGGAGACGGGAGAAGGAGTCATCACTGGGTGAATAACATGATGTGTAATTGCGGTGGCACACCACTTGGTGGGAGTGTTGAACAGGGTATAACATGACTTGTCATTGTGCCACAAGGAGAGAGCCTCTGGATAATGGCAAGACCCTGATCAGCATCGATGTCCAGAGTCCAAGTCCATAACTCCCTGAAACCAGCAACACAAAGATGCCCTTGCCCAGTTGCATACGTTTTGAATAAACTTTTGCTTAATATGTGGAAAGACCTATTGTTAAATTATTTATCAGATAAATCACCTTACTTTGACAATTGTGGCAGTATCAGTTTATCTACATTGCTGGTTTTTAAAACTCTATACGGTAGGTGAATGTTTTGATTTGTGTTAATATTCAAGATTATTCATTCCAAGTGGACGGAATGGCACGGTGGTGCAGCGGTAGAGTTGCTGCCTCACAGCGCCAGAGGCCCGGGTTCGATCCTGACCACGGGTGCTGTCTGTACGAAGTTTGTACGTCCTCCCTGTGTCCTGTGTGGGCTTTCTCCGGGTACCCCGGTTCCCTCCCACGCTCCAAAGACGTAGAGGTTTTTTAGGTTAATTGGCTTTGGTACAAATTGTAAATTGTCCCTACTGTGTGTCGGGTTGCGTTGGTGTGCGGAGATCGCTGGTCAGCGCGGACTCAGTGGGCCGAAGGGCCTGTTTCCGCGCTGTATCCCAAAACTAAACCAAATTAAGGTTCATCAAAAAGGCAGCCAGCACAGAGACCCAGAGCTCCCTGGCCACACGTTCATTTCACCCATACCATCGGGAAGAAAGTAGAGAAGCCCGAAAACTGTAACGTCCAGGTTCGGGAACAGCTTCTTTCCTGCAGCGATTCGACTATTAAACACTACAACCTCAAATAAGATGGGAACTACAAAGACTATTTTTGTTATTATTGCACTACTAATGCTTCTGTTTTGTGTGTACTTGTACGTTTGGGTGTGTGTGTGTGTGTGTGTGTGTGTGTGTGTGTGTGTGTGTGTGTGTGTGTGTGTGTGTGTGTGTGTGTGTGTGTGTGTGAGTGTCTGGGACTAGAGGTCATCGGCTCAGAAATCTTCTTTTAGTAAGATGAGGAATTTCTTTAGTCAGAGGGTGTTGAATCTGTGGGATTCTTTGCCACAGACGGCGGTGGAGGCCAAGTGAGCGAATATATTTGAGGAGGACAAAAATAGATTCTTGATTAGAGTCGTATAGTCGTATAGTGATACAGTGTGGGAACAGGCCCTTCTGACAAACTTGTCCACACCGACCAGCCTACCCCATCTACACTTGTCCCACCTGTCATCGCCCGGTCCATATCCCTCCAAACTTGTCCTATCCATGTACCTGTCTAACTGTTTGTTAAACGATGCGATAGTCCCTGCCTTACCTTCTTCATCCGGCAGCTCGTTCCATACACCCACCACCCTTTGTGTGAAAATGTTACCCTCAGATACCTACTAAATCTTCACCTTGCACTTATGTCCTCGATTCCTCTACACTGGCCACGAGACTTTGTGCGTCTACCCGATCTATTCCCCTCGTGGTTTTATACACAGTGGGAGAGACTTCCTCGATCCCTTCTCTCCCCGCTGCGCTCAATGCCAGACACATCATAGACGTAAGTGTCTGGGTGAGAGAGGTAGAATGAGAGGGAGAGGGGAGAGAGAGAGGGGAGAGCGAGAGAGAGAGAGGGGGAGACAGAAAGAGGGAGATGGAGACATAGAAACATGGAAAAATAGGTGAAGAAGGCCATTTGGCAGTTCGAGTCTGCACCGCCATTCTCCCCACACACCTGACCTCCAGACCCCCAAACACATGACCCACAGCTCCCCCACACACCTGATGACCAGCCGCCCTGCTAACGCCCAGCACCCCACACACTTGACCGCAAGCTCCCCCACACACACGTGACCCCAGCCCCCCACACACCCCTGACCTCCAGCGACCCCCACACTCATGACCCCCTGAACCCCAGCCCCCACACACACTTGACCCCCAGCCCCCCACACACCTGATCCTCACCCCCACACACCTGACACCTAGCCCCCCACAAGCCTTACACACAGCCCTCCGCACACATGACCCCCTGACCCCCACACACCTGACCTCCAGCCCCCCCTTTTGAAAACATCCGGTTAATTGACCACCGCTTCCTTCTGTGGCGGACATTTCCACATATTCACAATTCTGGGTGAAAACTTTTTTTTCCATCTCAGTCCTAAATGGCCTACCCTTATTCTGAAACTGTGTCCACTGGTTTTGGACACCCCCAACGTTGGGTCACGTGTGGGGAGAGATGGGGGTCAGGTATGTGTGGGGGCTGGGAGTCAGGTGTGTGGGGGAGGGGGACTAGGGGTCAGGTGTGTGCGGGGGGCTAGCGGTCAAGTGTGTGCGGGGGCAGGTGATCGGGTGTGTGGGTGAATTGGGGTTCTGGTGTGTGGGGGCTGTTGTTCCGGTGTGTGGTGGGGCTGTGGTCTCAGGTCCGTGGGGGGGGGGGGGACTAGGGGTCTGGTGTGATGGGGGCTTGGGGCCAGATGTGTGTGGGGCTGGGGGTCATGTGTGTGGGGGCGCAGGGAAACAGGGGGTCAGGTTTATGGGGGACTGGGTGTCAGGTGTTGAGGGGCGGCTGTTGGTAAAAGTTTTGGGGGTCTTAGGCTCATGCGTGTGGGGGGAGGGGGTCAGGTGTGTGTGGGGGCTGGGGGTCATGTGTTTAGGGGGGCTGGGGATCAGGGGTCACGTATGGGTGGTGGCGGTTGTCAGGCGTGTGGGGGGCTGTGGGCCATGTGTGTGGGGGCTATGGCTCATGTGTGTGGGGGGCTGGGTGCCGGGTGTGTGGGGGGCTGGATGTCTGGTGTGTGGGGTCTGGGTGTCAGGTTGTGGGGGGCTGGTGGTCAGGTATGTGGGGGCTGAGGGACAGGTTGTGGAGGGCTGGGGGTCAGGTGGTGGGGGTCCTGGAGGTCAGGGTTGTGGGAGGGCTGGGGGTCACGTGTATGGCTGGCTGGGTGTCAGGTGTGTGGGGGTCTGGGGGTCAGGTGTGGGGGGGGGGCGGGATTGGGGTCAGGTGTGTGGGGGCTGCAGGTCAGATGTGTGGGGGGACTGTAGTTCACTTATGTGGGGTGGAAGGGCTGGGTGAAAGTTATGCGGGAGGACTGGGGTTCAGGGGTGATGGGCGGTTGGGGGGAAGGTGCGTGTGGGGGTGGACAGGTGTGTGGGGGGTGGGGGCCTGATGTGTGGTGGGTCTTTGGGTCAGGTGTGTGGGCGGGGTCAGGAATTTTGGTGCGTTGGGTGGCTGGGGGTCAGGGGTGTGGGCGGGCTGGGGTCAGTTTGTCAGTTGTGTGGGGGAGCTGCGGTTCATGTGTGTGAGGGGGTGGGGCCCAGGTGTGTGTGGGGCGGGGAGTCAAGTGTGTGGGGGGTTTGGTGGTCAGGTGTGTAGGGGTCAGGTGGACAGGTGAATGGGGGGCTGGGAATCAGTGGGTCAGGTGTGAGGGGGACTGGGGGGCAGACATGAATGGGGCTGGAGGTGAGGTGTGTTTGGGTACTGTGGGTCAGGTGTGAGGGGGGATGGGGGTCCGGTGTGTGGGCGGGCTGGGGTCAGTTTGTCAGTTGTGTGGGGGAGCTGCGGTTCATGTGTGTGAGGGGGCTGGGGCTCAGGTGCGTGTGGGGGGTGTTGGGGGTCAGGTGTGAGGGGGGCTGTGGGTCAGGTGTGTAGGGAGCAGGGGGTCAGGTGTTTGGGGGCTAGTGTTCAATTGTTTGTGGGGCTGGGGTTCAAGTGTCTGGGGTGCTGGCGGTCTGGTATGTGGGGGCTGGTAGTCAGGTGTGGGGGTGGGGGGTTGGGCGTGAGGTGTGAAGGGGCGGCGGGGTCAGGTATGTGGGGGAGCTGGTGGTCAGGTGTGTGGAGGGCTGTGGGTCAGGTGTGTGGGGGTCTGGTGCTCAGGTGAGATGTGGTTGAGAGTCTGATGTGTAAAGTTTACGTTCAGGAACAGCTTCTTCCCCACAGCCATTCGGCTATTAAACACTACAACCTCAAATAAGCTGGGAACTACAAAGACTATCTGTTATGATTGCACTATTAATGCTTCATTTTGTGTGTACGTGTGTGTGTGATGTTAATGTGTGTGTGCGTGCGCGCGCGCGTGTGTGTGTGCGTGAGTGTGAGTGGATGTGTGTGTGTGTGTGAGTGTGAGTGGGTGTGTGCGTGCGTGCGTGTGCGTATGTGCGTGTGTGTGCGTGTGTGTGTGCGTGTGTGTGTGTGTGTGTGTGTGCGTGTGTGTACGTGTGTGTGTGTGTGTGTGTGTGTGTGTGTGTGTGTGTGTGTGTGTGTGTGTGTGTATGTATATATGTGGGAGAGTCTAGGACTATAGGTCATCGGCTCATAAAGCTTCTTTTAGGAAGCTGAGGAAGAATTTATTTAGTCCGAGGATGGTTAATCTGTGGGATTCATTGCCACAGAAGGCGGTGGCGGCCAAGTCAGTGGGGGAAGAGAGTGGAAGTTTTGTTGCCTCCATCACAGTGAGGGGGTGTTTGGAGTCACTGTGATGGATGTTGGTGTTGGGGTCGTGTGTCCTGTGTTCTTTTCTTTTTTGCTGTGTCTTGTGACTGCTGAAATTTCGTTCGGTATTTATACCGAATGACAATAAAGTTCTGTTATACTGTTATTATATATATTTGAGGAGGAGAAAAATAGATTATTGATTAGAGTCATGGAGTCGTATAGTGACACAGTGTGGAAGCAGGCCCTTCGGCCCAACTTGTCCACACCGACCAGCTTGCCCCATCTACACCTGTCCCACCTGTCTGCGCCTGGTCCATATCCCTCCAAACCTGTCCTATCCATGTACCTATCTGTTTGTTAAACGATGGGATAGTCCCTGTCTCACCTACCTCCTCCGGCAGCTCGTTCCATACACCCACCACCCTTTATGTGAAAATGTTACCCCTCAGATTCCTACTAAATCTTCACTTTGCATCTATGTACCCAGGTCTTCGATTCCTCTACTCTGGGCCAGAGACTTTGTGCGTCTACTCGATCTATTCCCTTCGTGATTTTATACACAGTGGGGGAGACTTCCTCGATCTCTTCTCTCCCCGCTGCGCCCAAAGCCAGAGACTCATCGTAGACGTAAGTGTCTTGGGTGGAGAGGGAGAAGGAGACGGAGAGGGAGAGAAGAGAGCGAGAGAGAGAGGGAGACAGAGAGAGGGAGAGGGAGACATAGAAACATGGAAAAATAGGTGCAGGAGAAGGCCATTTGGCCCTTCGTGCCAGCACCGCCATTCTCCCCACACACCTGATCCGCAGAACCCCCAGACAACTACCCCCAGCTCCCCCACACACCTGACGCACAGCCCCCCGCATACGCCCAGCCCCCCCCCACATACTTGACCGCAAGCTCCCCCAGACACACGTGACCTGAGCCCCCAGACACACCTGACCTCCAGCGTCCGCCACGCACCTGACCCCTGACTCCATGACCCCCACACACCTGACACCAAGATCCCCAGACCCCCACACACATGCCCCCTGACCCTCAGCCCCCACACATATTTGAAACCCAGCCCCCCCACACACCTGAACCGCAGCCCCCACACACGTAACACCCAGCCCCCCAAACACCTGACCCCCAGCCCACCACAGACCTGACACCCAGCCCCCCCCCACACACACACCTAACCCCCAGCCCCACACACAGTTGTACCCAGCCCCTACACACCTGACCCCCAGCCCCCCACAATCTTGACATGCAGCATTCCACACAACTGATCCACCCACACACCTGACCCCCAGCCCCCCTCCACACCTGACATCCAGCCCCACCTCCACACACTCGATCCCCACCACCCCCACACACCTGACCTCCAGCCCCCTAACATCTGACCCCCAGCACCTCACACACACACACCTGACCCCTGACCCCCAGCCCACCTACACACCGACCACCAGTCCTTCAAATCACATGACCCCAGCCCCCCATACACATTAACACCCATCCCGCCTTCATCGAAACATAGAAAATAGGTGCAGGAATAGAACATTCGGCCCTTCGAGCCAGCACCGCCATTCAATATGTTGATGGCTGATCATCCAAAATCAGTACCCCGTTCCTGCTTTCTCCCCATATCCCTGAATTAATTTAGTCATAACAGCTAAATCTAACTCTCTCTTGAAAACATCCAGTTAATTGCCGTCCACTGCCTTCTGTGGCGGACAATTCCACAGATTCACAACTCTCTGGGTGAAAAGGTAATTTTTCATATCAGTCCTAAATAGCCTACCCTTATTCTTTAACTGTGACCCCTGGTTCTGGACTCCCCAAAATATGGTCACGTGTGTGGGGAGACTGGGGGCCAAGTATGTGTGGGGGCTGGGGGTCAGGGGGTCAGGTGTGTGTAATCTGGGGTCAGATGGTCAGGTGTGTGTGGGGTCTGGAGGTCAGGGGGTCATGTGTGCGGGGGGGCATGTAGTCAGGGGGTCAGGTGTGTGTGGGGCATGGAGTCAGGGGGTCAGGTGTGTGTGGGGCATGGAATCAGTGGTCAGGTGTGTGGGGGCTGGGGGTCAGGGGGTCAGGTGTGTGGGGGGGGCATGTAGTCAGGGGGTCAGGTGTGTGCGGGCCGGGGGCTGGTGTTTAGGTGTGTGGGGTGATTGGGGTTATGGTGTGTGGGGGCTGGTGGTCAGCTGTGCAGCGGGGCTGGGGGTCAGGTGTGTGTATGGAACTGGGGGTCAGGTGTGTAGTGGGGACAGGGATCAATTGATCAGTTGCTTGGGGAACTGGTGTTCAGGTGTGTGGGGGGCTTGGGGTCATGTGTGTGGGGGTGCTGGAGATCAGGGGTCAGGTGTGTGGGCGACTGGGTGTCAGATGTTGTGGGGCGTCTGGTGGTAAGAAGTTTAGGGGGCTTGGGCTCATGTGTTTGGGGGGAGTGGGCTGGCGATGGGGGTCAGGTGTGTGGGGGGGGGGGCTGGTGTCAGGGGTGTTGGGTGACGGGGGGTCAGGGGGTCATGTATGTGGGGGAGCTGTGGTTCAGGAGTGTGGGGGGGCTGGAAGTCAGGTGTTTGGGTGGGCTGGCGGTTAGGGGGCCACGTGTGTATGGAGATGAGGGTCAGGCGTGTGGGGCGCTGGGTGTCAGGTGTGTGGAGGGCTGGGTGTCAGGTGTGTGGGGGTGGAGGGTCAGTGGTGTCGGGTGACTGGGGGTTGGGTGTGTGGAGGGTCCTGGGGCCATGGGTCACGTGTGAGGGGGATCGGGTGTCAGATGTGTGGGGGGCTGGTGTTCGCTTGTGTGGGGCTGAGGGTCAGTTTGTGGGGACTGTGGACTAGGTGTGATGGGGCGAGGGGTCCGGTGTGTGGGGGGGTAGGGGGTCAGGTGTGTGTGGAGGGGGGCTGCAGGTCAGATGTGTGGGTCACTTAATGGGGTGCTGGGTGAATGTTGTGTGGGAGGCCTGGGGTTCAGGAGTGTTGGACGGTTGTTGGCCAGGGAAGCAGGTGCGTGTGGTGGGGGCGACTGGACAGGTGGGTGGAGGGGGGGGGTCTGATGTGTGATGGGTCTGTGGGTCAGGTGTGTGGGGGTCAGGGTGTGTGGGGGGCTGGGAGTGAAGTGTATGGGGGGTTTGGGGCTCAGGTGTGTGAGGGTCAGGTGGTCAGGTGAGTGGGGGCTGGAAGTCAGTGGGCAGGTGTGTGGGGGGCTGTGGATCAGGGGGTCAGGTGTTTGTCGGGCTGGGTGGCTGGGGTCAGGTTTGTCTGGAGGCTGGTGGTCAGGTGTGTGGGGGGTTGGGGCAGGTTTGTGTGGGGGCTGGGTGTCAGGTGTGTGGGGGGCTGGGGGTCAGGTGGGTTGGGGGCTGGGGGTCAGGTTTGTGTGGGGGCTAGGGGTCAGGTGTGTGGGGGGCTGGGGTAAGGCTTGCCTGGGGCCTGGTGGTAAGTTGTGTGGGGGATGGGTGTCAGGTGGGGGGCTTGGGGTCAGGTATGTGGGGGTGGTTGAGAGTCAGATGTTTGGGGGGGCTGAAGGTCAGGTGCGTTATGGGGCTGGGGTTTAGGTGTGTGAGGTGCTGGTGGTGAGGGGGTTAGATGCGTGGGGGGGCTGATGGTCAGGTGTGTGAAGGGCTTGGGCCTCAGTTGCTCCGGTGTGTGGGGGGTTGGGTGGCTGTTGGTCAGGGGTATGTGGGGCTGGGTGTCAGGTGTGTGGGGGCAGGGGGTTAGATGTGTGGGTGGGCTTAGTGTCAGGTTGTGGGGGAGCTGAGGGTCAAGTTGTGGGAGTCTGGGTGTCAGGTGTGTGGGGGAGCTTGGGGGTTAGGGGTTCAGGTGTGTGGGGGGCTTGGTTCAGGTGTGTCCGGGGCTGGGTGTCAGGTGTGCGTGTGGCTGAGGACCAGGTGCCTGGGGGTCTGGGTGTCAGGTGTTTGGTAGGGGCTGCCGATCAGGTATGTCGGATGGCTGGTGGTCATGTGTTGGGGGGCTGGGTGTCAGGGGGTCAAGTGTATGGGGGATCGGGGGTCATGTGTGTGGGGGGCTGGGTATCAGGGGGCCATGTGTGTGGTGGGAGGGAGCCATATGTGTGAGGGGGAATGGAGGTCAGGGGTGTGGGCTGCTGGGGTTTAGGGGTCAATTGTGTGGGTGGTCTGGTGGTCAGTTGTGTCGGGCGCTGAGGGTCAGGTTGTGGGTGGACTGGGGGATGTGTGGTGGAGCTGGGGATCAGGTGTGTGTGGGTGGCTGTGGAGCAGGAGTGTTGGACGGCTGGGGGTCATGTGTGTGGGCGGCTGGGGATCATGTGTGTGTGGGTACTGGGGATCAGGGGTCAGGTGTGTGGGGGACTGGGTTTCAGGTATATGGGTGGCCAAGGGGTCGGGTATTGGGTGGACTGGCGGATCAGGTGTGTGGGAGGTCAGTTGGTCAGGTGAGTGGGGGGCTTGGGGTCAAGTGTGTAGGGGGATTGGGATTCAGGTATGTGGGGAGCTGGAGGTGAGGTGTGTGTGGGGGCTGTGAGTCAGGTGTATGTGGGGGGACTGGATGTCTGGTGTGTGGGGGCTGGGAGTCAGGTACGTGGGGGGCTGGAGGTCACGCGTGTGGGGGCTGGGGATCAGGTGTGTGGGGGGCTCGGGCTCAAGTGTGTGGAGGGCTGGGGCTCAAGTTTAAGGGGGCTGGAGGTCAGGTTTGTGCGGGGCTGGGGGTATGGTGTGTGTGGGGTGGCTGCTGGTCATTTGTGTGGGGAGGCTGGGGGTTAGGTGTGTGCGGTGGCTGTGGGTCAGTGGGTCAGGTGAGTGGGGGGCTGGGCATCAGTTGTGTGGGGCTGGAGGACAGATGTGTAGTGTGGCTGGAGGTCAGGTGTGTGTGGGGGCTGGGGTTCAGGTGTGTGCGGGGCTGGGGTTCAGTTGAGTGGGGGCTGCGGGTGAGTGGTATGGGGGGGCTGGGTGTCAGGTGGGTCGGGGGGTTTGGGGTCAGGTATGTGGGGGTGGTTGAGAGTCAGATGCGTGGGGGGGCTGAGGGTCAGGTGTGTGATTGGGCTGGGGTTCAGGTGTGTGAGGTGCTGGTGGTGAGGGGTTAGATGAATGGGGAGTGGTGGTCAGGTGTGTGAAGGGCTTGGGCCTCAGTTGCTCTGGTGTGTGGGGGTTTGGGTGGCTGTTGGTCAGGGGTAAGTGGGGGGCTGGGTGTCACGTTCAGGTATGTCGGGGGGCTGGCGGTCACGTGTGGGGGGGCTGGGTGTCAGGGGGTCAAGTGTATGGGGGGCGGGTGTCAAGGGTGTGGGAGGCTGGGTATCAGGTGTGACATGTGTGGGGGAGGAGGCCATATATGTGGGGGCTGGAGGTCAGGGGTGTGGGGCGCTGGGGATCATGTTGCTGGGGGCTAGAGGTTCAATTGTGTAGGTGGTCTGGGGGTCAGTTGTGTTGTCGCTGAGGGTCAGATGTGTGCGTGGGCTGTGGGAGATGTGTGGTAGGGCTGAGGATCAGGTGTGTGTGGGGGGGATGTGGTTCTGGAGTGTGGGGCGGTGGGTGGGGGCCATGTGTGTGTGGGTACTGGAGATCATGGGTCAGGTGTGTGGGGGACTGGGATTCAGGTATTTGGGTGGCCAAGGGTTCAGGTATGTGGGTGGACTGGCGGATCAGGTGTGTGGGTGGTCAGTTGGTCAGGTGAGTGGGGGTCTGCGGTTCAAGTGTGTAGGGGGACTGTGGTTCAGGTATGTGGGGAGCTGGAGACGAGGTGTGTGTGGGGATGCGGGTCTGGTGTATGTGGGGGGACTGGATGTCTGGTGGGTGGGGAATGGGAGCCAGGTATATGGGGTTCTGGAGGTCAGGCGTGTGGGGGGCTGGGGATCAGGTGTGTGGCGGGCTTGGGATCAAGATTGTGGGGAGCTGGGGCTCAGGTATGCAGGGGGCTGGAGTGCAGGTGTGTGTGGGGTTGGGGGTCAGGTGTGTGGGGGAGGGCTGGGGATCAAATTTGTGGGGTGGCTGGTTGTCAGTTGTGTGGGGAGACTGGTGGTTAGGTGTGTGCGGGGGCTGTGGGTCAGTGGGTCAGGTGAGTTGGAGGCTGTGTGTCAGGTGTGTGGGGGCTGGAGGACAGACGTGTGGTGTGGCTGGAGGTCATGTGTGTGGGTGGGCTTGGGGTTAGGTCTGTGGGGGCTGGGGGACGTGTGTGGCGGGCTGGGTGTCAGGTGCGTAGGGGGCTGGAGTCAGATATATGGGGGGCTGAGGGGGTCAGGTGTCGGGAGGGGCTGGGGGACGTTTGTGACGGGCTGGGGGTTCGGGGTGTAGGGAGCTGGGGGTTTGGAGTGTGGGGGCGAGGGTTTTGGTGTGTGGGTGTCTGGTATCTGTGGGCCAGGTGTGTGGGGAGACTGGGGGGCAGGTGTGTGGGGAGACTGGGGGTCAGGTGTGTGAGAGGGCTGGGATTCAGATGTGTGGGCGGGCTGGGGTCAGGTGCGTGGAAGTGCTGGGCGTCAGGTGTGTGGGAGGGCTGGGGTCGTGTGTCTGGTGAGTCAATGGGTCAGGCTTGTGGGGGCTGGGCGTCAGCTGTGTGGGGGTCGAGTGGTCAGGTTTGTGGGGTGCTGGGGGGCCAATTGTGTGCGGGACTGTGATTCAGGTGTGTGGGAGTGCTGGGGTCAGGTGCGTGGGAGGACGGTGTGTGTGGGGGGGGGGGGCTGGAGGACTGGTGGCTGGGTGGCTGGGACATAAGGTGGTCAGGTGTGTGGGGGGGGGCTGGGGGCAGGCGGTCATGCGTGTTGAGGGCTGAGGGATCAGATATGTGGGTGGCTGGGGGACAGGTGAGTGGGGGGCTGGGGGGCAGCTGTGTAGGGGGCTGGTTGTCAGTTTTGTGGGGAGACTGGTGGTTAGGTGTGTGCGGGGGCTGTCGGTCAGTGGGTCAGGTGAGTGGGAGGATGGTGTCAGGTGTGTGGGGGCTGGAGTTCAGGTGTGTGGTGGGGCTGGAGTACAGGTGTGTGCGGGGGCTGGTAGGCAGGTGTGTAACATATAACATATAACATATAACAACTACAGCATGGAAACAGGCCTGTCCGGCCCTACCAGTCCACGCCGACCATTTTCCCTGACCTAGTCACATCTACCTGCACTCAGACCATAACCCTCCAATCCCCTCCTATCCATATACCTATCCAATTTACTCTTAAATAATAAAATCGAGCCAGCCTCCACCACTTCCACCGGAAGCCCATTCCATACAGCCACAACCCTCTGAGTAAAGAAGTTCCCCCTCATGTTACCCCTAAACCTTTGTCCCTCAATTCTGAAGCTATGTCCCCTTGTTGGAATCTTCCCCACTCTCAAAGGGAAAAGCCTACCCACGTCAACTCTGTCCGTCCCTCTCAAAATTTTAAAAACCTCTATCAAGTCCCCCCTCAACCTTCTACGCTCCAAAGAATAAAGACCCAACCTGTTCAACCTCTCTCTGTAGCCTAAGTGCTGAAACCCAGGCAACATTCTAGTAAATCTCCTCTGCACCCTCTCCATTTTGTCGACATCCTTCCTATAATTTGGCGACCAGAACTGCACACCATACTCCAGATTTGGCCTCACCAATGCCCTGTACAATTTCAACATTACATCCCAACTTCTATACTCGATGCTCTGATTTATAAAGGCAAGCATACCAAACGCCTTCTTCACCACCCTATCCACATGAGATTCCACCTTCAGGGAACAATGCACAGTTATTCCCAGATCCCTCTGTTCCACTGCATTCCTCAATTCCCTACCATTTACCCTGTACGTCCTATTTTGATTTGTCCTACCAAAATGCAGCACCTCACACTTATCAGCATTAAACTCCATCTGCCATCTTTCAGCCCACCCTTCCAAAAGGCCCAAGTCTCTCTGTAGACTTTGAAAATCTACCTCACTATCAACTACTCCACCTATCTTAGTATCATCTGCATATTTACTAATCCAATTTGCCACACCATCATCCAGATCATCAATGTAAATGACAAACAACAGTGGACCCAACACAGATCCTTGGGGATCTGTGGGACGTGTCTGGCGGGCTGGTGGTCAGGTGCGTATGGGGCAGGGGTCAGATATATGGGAGGCTGAGGGGGTCGGGTGTGGGGTGGGGGCTGGGGGACGTTTGTGACGGGCTGGGGGTTCGGGGTGTGGGGAGCAGGGGGTTTGGAGTGTGGGGGCGAGGGTTTTGGTGTGTGGGTGTCTGGGATCTGTGGGCCAGGTGTGTGGGGAGACTGGGGGCCAGATGTGTGGGAGGGCTGTGATTCAGGTGTGTGGGCGGGCTGGGGTC
>NW_027601304.1:368175-375802 GCF_053455715.1 Rhinoraja longicauda
CAACATGCCCCATCTACACTAGTCCCACCCGCCCACACCGTCCATCATGCCCCATCTACACTAGTCCCACCTGCCCACACTGACCAACATGCCCCATCTACACTAGTCCCACCTGCCCACACTGACCAACATGCCCCATCTACACTAGTCCCACCTGCCCACACCGTCCATCATGCCCCATCTACACTAGTCCCACCTGCCCACACTGACCAACATGCCCCATCTACACTAGTCCCACCTGCCCACACCGGCCAACATGCCTGTTTATAATTTAAAGCTCGTAGCTTATTGATAAATTTATAAATTATAGCTCGCAGTTTTTTGATAAATTTATAAATCAAAGCTCGTAGCTTTTTGAGTTTGTTTGTGTGTGTGTGAATCTCTCTCTCTCTCTCCTCTCTCTCCCCTTCCCTCTCTCTCTCCCCCTCCTCTCTCTCCACCTCTTGCTATTAAAAGATATTTTATAAATGAAAGCTTGTAGCTTTTTGATAAATTTATAAATTAAAGCTCGTAGCTTTTTGATAAATTTATTTTATTTGATAAATTCCACTGGAATTCTCTGCCAGTGGAACTCTCTGCCACAGAAGGTAGTTGAGGCCAGTTCATTGGCTATATTTAAGAGGGAGTTGGATGTGGCCCTTGTGGCTAAAGGGATCAGGGGGTATGGAGAGAAGGCAGGTACATGATACTGAGCTGGATGATCAGCCATGATCATATTGAATGGCGGTGCGTACAGGCTCGAAGGGCCGAATGGCCTACTCCTGCACCTATTTTCTATGTTTCTGTTTCTATAAATTAAAGCTCGTAGCTTTTTGAGTTTGTTTGTACGTGGGTGAATCTCTCTCTCTCCCCCTCTCTCTCCCTCCCTCCCCATCTCACCCTCCCTCCCTCTCTCTCTCTCCCTCCCTCCCTCCCTCCCTCCCTCCCTTTCTCAAACTCTCCAAAACTATATATTTTTTTTAAATCTCCACTTTATTCCAGAGCTCAGGGCTACACAATAGAAGCGATTATCACATTGGAGTAACCAGACATGAAGGCAGCTTCGGCCCTTGTTTTACATTCACACCTCCGAGAATGTGTACTGCAAAAGCCAGCACAGACAGACAGACGAGTTGTTTGCAAAGATACATGAGGACAGGGAATGTAGCTAGTTTTAAATCTGTGACAGAGAGTTTGAATCTGGCTATTGAACCTCTGGCAGAACTAATAAGATCAGATTCAGACATTAAAGGATTTAAAGTTAATCAGGAAGATCACAAAATTACTTTATTTGCAGATGATGTCTTAATTTGTCTTACTAGACCATTGGAATCCTTAAGAAAATTATATTTCAGATTGGAAGAATACGGGAAAGTATCAGGATATAAAATTAATAAAGATAAAACTGAAATAATGCCTCTTTTTGAAGGCAATTATGACCAATGTAAAAGAGAAAGTCAGTTTAAATGGCAAAAAGAAGGCATTAAGTACTTAGGAGTTAAAGTAGATAATAAGTTAAATAATTTGTATAAATTAAATTATAAACCATTAATAAAAAAAATAGATGAGGACCTGAAGAAATGGATGAATCTTCCAATTACATTGCTAGGGAGAGTGAACTGTATTAAGATGAATATTTTTCCGAGGATACAGTATTTATTCCAAACACTGCCTATACCTTTGCCAAATAATTTTTTTCAAGAATTGAACAAAATTGTGAGGAATTTTCTTTGGAAAGGTAAAATGCCAAGAGTGTCTCTGGAAAAATTAACATGGAAATTTGAATTAGGTGGACTGCAATTACCAAATTTTAAAAATTATTATCTGGCAGCACAAATGAGTTGAGTTGAGTATAGGAGTTGAGTATAGGAGCAAAGATGTCCTTCTACAGTTGTACAGGGCCCTAGTGAGACCGCACCTGGAGTACTGTGTGCAGTTTTGTGTAGTTTTGGTCTCCACTAGTCCCACCAGCCCACACTGACCATCATGCCCCATCTACACTAGTCCCACCCGCCCACACCGTCCATCATGCCCCATCTACACTAGTCCCACCTGCCCAATTCCCGGAATGGCGGGACTGTCGTATGTTGAAAGACTGGAGCGACTAGGCTTGTATACACTGTATAAACGTATAAGATTATTAAGGGGTTGGACACGTTAGAGGCAGGAAACATGTTCCCAATGTTGGGGGAGTCCAAAACAAGGGGCCACACAGTTTAAGAATAAGGGGTAGGCCATTTAGAACGGAGATGAGGAAAAACTTTTCCAGTCAGAGAGTTGTGAATCTGTGGAATTCTCTGCCTCAGAAGGCAGTGGAGGCCAATTCTCCGGATGCATTCAAGAGAAAGAGTTAGATAGAGCTCTTAAGGATAACGGAATCAGGGGGTTTGGGGAGAAGGCAGGAACGGGGTACTGATTGAGAACGATCAGCCGCGATCACATTGAATGGCGGTGCGTACAGGCTCGAAGGGCCGAATGGCCTCCTCCTGCACCTATTGTGAGAGAGAGGAGGGGGAGAGAGAGAGGGAAGGGGAGCTAGCAAGCAAGGACAAACATTGACACAAAGAAACAGTGAGCACATGTGGCGGCCATTTTGTTGAAAGTAACAGTGAGCATATGTGGCCCTTCATAAGCCCACAACTTCCCCAAGGCTCAGCGATCCCACCAATTATCAATTAGCAGCCCGCCCAACGGGCGACATTGTCCACACCCAGTCTCCACCTCTTGCTATTAAAAGATATTTTATAAATTAAAGCTCGTAGCTTTTTGAGGTATAAAATATATTTTTAATAACAAGATTAAATAGCTCTCCCCCTTCTCTTTCCCCTCCTCTCTCTCTCCCCCTCTCTCTCTCCCCCTCTCTCTCCCCCTCCTCTCTTTCCCCTCCTCTCTCTTCCCCTCCTCTCTCCCTCTGTCACTCCATCCCTCCCTCTCTCCCTCCCTCCGTCCCTCCCTCCCTCCCTCCCTCCCTCCCTCTCTCTCCCAAACAAAAAACTATGAGCTTTAATTTATAAAATATCTTTTAATAGCAAGAGGTGGATAGCCATCATGCCCCATCTACACTAGTCCCACCTGCCCACACCGACCAACATGCCCCATCTACACTAGTCCCACCCGCCCGCACCGTCCATCATGCCCCATCTACACTAGTCCCACCTGCCCACACCGTCCATCATGCCCCATCTACACTAGTCCCACCAGCCCACACTGACCAACATGCCCCATCTACACTAGTCCCACCTGCCCACACTGACCATCATGCCCCATCTACACTAGTCCCACCAGCCCACACTGAACAACATGCCCCATCTACACTAGTCCCACCTGCCCACACCGTCCATCATGCCCCATCTACACTAGTCCCACAACGACCAACATGCCCCATCTACACTAGTCCCACCTGCCCACACTGACCAACATGCCCCATCTACACTAGTCCCACAACGACCAACATGCCCCATCTACACTAGTCCCACCTGCCCACACTGACCAACATGCCCCATCTACACTAGTCCCACCTGCCCACACCGTCCAACATGCCCCATCTACACTAGTCCCAACTGCCCACACTGACTAACATGCCCCATCTACACTAGTCCCACCTGCCCACACCAGCCATCATGCCCCATCTACACTAGTCCCACCTGCCCACACCGTCCAACATGCCCCATCTACACTAGTCCCACCTGCCCACACCGACCAACATGCCCCATCTACACTAGTCCCACCTGCCCACACTAACCAACATACCCCATCTACACTAGTCCCACCTGCCCACACCGTCCAACATGCCCCATCTACACTAGTCCCACCCGCCCACACTGACAAACATGCCCCATCTACACTAGTCCCACCTGTCCACACCGGCCAACATGCCCCATCTACACTAGTCCCACCCGCCCACACAGACCAACATGTGCTAGGAGGATGCTAGGAGGCTGCAGAGTGACTTGGATAGATTAGGCGAGTGGGCAAACGCATGGCAGATGCAATATAATGTGGATAAATGTGATGTTATCCACTTTGGCGGCAAGAACAGGAAAACAGAGTATTACCTGAATGGTGACCGATTGGGAGAAGGGGAGATGCAACGTGACCTCGGTGTCATGGTGCACCAGTCATTGAAAGCAAGCATGCAGGTGCAGCAGGCAGTGAAGAAAGTGAATGGTATGTTGGCATTCATAGCAAGAGGATTTGAGTATAGGAGCAGGGAGGTTCTCCTGCAGTTGTACAAGGCCTTGGTGAGACCGCACCTGGAGTATTGTGTGCAGTTTTGGTCTCCTAACCTGAGGAAATACTTTCTTGCCTTAGAGGGAGTACAGAGAAGGTTCACCAGATTGATCCCTGGGATGGTGGGACTTTCATATGAGGAAAGACTGGATAGACTGGGCTTATACTCGCTGGAATTTAGAAGACTGAGGGGGGATCTTATAGAAACATATTAAAATTCTTAAGGGGTTGGAGAGGCTAGATGCGGGAAGATTGTTCCCGATGTTGGGGGAGTCTACAAGCAGGGGTCACAGCTTAAGGATAAGGGGGAAGTCTTTTAGGACCGAGATGAGAAAACATTTCTTCACACAGAGAGTGGTGAATCTGTGGAATTCTCTGCCACAGAAGGTAGTTGAGGCCAGTTCATTGGCTATATTTAAGAGTTAGATGTGGCCCTTTTTGCTAAAGGGATCAGGGGGTATGGAGAGAAGGCAGGTACAGGCTACTGAGCTGGATGATCAGCCATGATCATATTGAATGGCGGTGCAGGCTCGAAGGGCTGAATGGCCTACTCCTGCACCTATTTTCTATGTTTCTAACATGCCCCATCTACACTAGTCCCACCTGCCCACACCGCCCAACATGCCCCATCTACACTAGTCCCACCTGCCCACACCGCCCAACATGCCCCATCTACACTAGTCCCACCTGCCCACACCGACCAACATGCCCCATCTACACTAGTCACACCTTCCCACACCGGCCAACATGCCCCATCTACACTAGTCCCACCTGCCCACACCGACCAACATGCCCCATCTACACTAGTCCCACCTGCCCACACCGACCAACATGCCCCATCTACATTAGTCCCACCTGCCCACACCGACCAACATGCCCCATCTACACTAGTCCCACCTGCCCACACCGGCCAACATGCCCCATCTACACTAGTCCCAACCGCCCACACAGACCAACATGCCCGATCTACACTAGTCCCACATGCCCACACCAGCCATCATGCCCCATCTACACTAGTCCCACCCGCCCACACAGACCAACATGACCCATCTACACTAGTCCCACCTGCCCACACCGACCAACATGCCCCATCTACACTAGTCCCACTTGCCAACACAGACCAACATGCCCCATCTACACTAGTCCCACCTGCCCACACCGGCCAACATGCCCCATCTACACTAGTCCCAACCGCCCACACAGACCAACATGCCCCATCTACACTAGTCCCACTTGCCAACACAGACCAACATGCCCCATCTACACTAGTCCCACCTGCCCACAACGACCAACATGGCCCATCTACACTAGTCCCACAACGTCCAACATGCCCCATCTACACTAGTCCCACCTGCCCACAACGACCAACATGCCGGTTTCTAAATTAAAGCTCGTAGCTTTTTGATAAATTTAAAAATTAAAGCTCGTAGCTTTTTGATAAATTTATCAATTAAAGCTGGTAGCTTTTTGATAAATTTATAAATTAAAGCTCGTAGCTTTTTGAGTTTGTTTGTGTGTGTGTGTGAATCTCTCTCTCTCTCTCTCCTCTCTCTCCCCTTCCCTCTCTCTCTCCCCCTCCTCTCTCTCCACCTCTTGCTATTAAAAGATATTTTATAAATTAAAGCTCGTAGCTTTTTGATAAATTTATAAATTAAAGCTCGTAGCTTTTTGATAAATTTTAAAATTAAAGCTCGTAGCTTTTTGATAAAGTTATAAATCAAAGCTCGTAGCTTTTTGATAAATTTATAAATTAAAGCTCGTTGCTTTTTGATAAATTTATAAATTAAAGCTCGTAGCTTTTTGGTAAATTTAAAAATTAAAGCTCATAGCTTTTTGATAAATTTAGAAATTAAAGCTCGTAGCTTTTTGATAAATTTAAAATCAAAGCTCGCAGCTTTTTGGTAAATTTATAAATTAAAGCTCGTAGCTTTTTGATAAATTTATAAATTAAACTCGTAGCTTTTTGGTAAATTTAAAAATGTGTACTGCAAAAGCCAGCGCAGACAGACGAGTTCTTTGCAAAGATACCTGGGACAGGAAATGTGGCTAGTTTTCCATCTGTGACAATGGCCGAAACTGCCTTCATGTAAAGGTTACCCCAATGTGATAATGGTTTCTATTGTGGAGCACCCTTGGGTGCCTTGAGCACTGAAACCTGTGCACAGAGTTTAGCTCAGATAGTTAACTTGGAACAGGTTTATTCCAAATAAGGTAAAGGCATCTGTTTGTGGAATTTGTGTGTGTGTCACTTCAGCTCCTCAATAAATAAAAAGCTGCATGCTGCTAATTGCAGTATTGGGAGCTCAGACCAGCCAACTTTGGCATCGAACCTGTAACCTCTGCCAACTCCAGCAAGTGGGTAAGCTTCTTGTGTTTTAAATCCATTAGTGTGTTGTCTGTTTTTTTGTGTTAATTGAATTTAATGTAGTTTAGTTGAACACGGTTCAAATCAATGTAATTCAGTTTAGCTTTATTTAATTTAATGTAGTTTAGTTAAACATGATTCAAACCAATTAAATTCAGTTTAGCTTTATTTAATTTAATGTAGTTTAGTTAAACACGGTTCAAATCAATTTAATTCAGTTTAGCTTTATTTAATTTAATGTAGTTTAGTTAAACACGGTTCAAATCTATTTAATTCAGTTTAGCTTTATTTAATTTAATGTAGTTTAGTTAAACACGGTTCAAATCAATTTAATTCAGTTTAACTTTATTTGATTTAATGTAGTTTAGTTAAACGTGATAGTTCCCTTTAGGGAGAGGAGTGGGAGAGAGAGAGAGGGAGGGAGGGAGAGAGAGAGGGAGAGAGAGGGGCAGAGAGAGGGAGAGAGAGAGGGAGAGAGAGAGGGAGGGGGAGAGAGAGCTTTATTTAATTTAATGTAGTGTAGTTTACTAATAGTCCCCTTTAGGGAGAAAGAGGGAGAGAGAGAGAGGGGGAGAGGAGGGGGAGAGAGAGAGTGTGAGAGAGAGAGAGAGAGAGAGAGAGAGAGAGAGAGAGAGAGAGAGAGAGAGAGAGAGAGAGAGAGAGAGAGAGAGAGAGAGAGAGAGAGAGAGAGAGAGAGAGAGAGAGAGAGCACAAACAAACTCAAAAAGCTGCGAGCTTTAATTTATAAATAGTTTTAAACAGTTCACTTTAGTTCTCTGCAGTGTAGTTTAATTCACTAAACCTCATGATAATCAGATTGAATGATTGATTCTCTCTCATACACACTCTCTCTCTCTCTCTCTCTCTCTCTCTCTCTCTCTCTCTCTCTCTCTTGCTCTCTCTTCTCACCCCTCCCAAACTGTTAATATTAAAATGTGGAATCCCTGCATTTGTTAGAGAGAGAGCAAGAGAGAGAGAGAGACTTCTAATAAGGGATTTTGTGTAAATTTGGAAATGAATATCTGCATTGAATGTGTAACCTCTGGAAATGTC
>NW_027601304.1:376302-444302 GCF_053455715.1 Rhinoraja longicauda
TGAATATTCAGGGGTACACAACGCATAGAAAAGACAGACAGGAGGGCAGAGGGGGTGGGGTTGCTCTGATGGTAAGGAATGATATTCATTCCCTTGCAAGGGGTGACATCGAATCAGGAGATGTTGAATCAGTATGGATAGAAATGAGAAATTGTAAGGGTAAAAAGACCCTAATGGGAGTTATCTATAGGCCCCCAAACAGTAGCCTCGACATAGGGTGCAAGTTGAATCAGGAGATAAAATTGGCGTGTCAAAAATGTAATGCTACGGTGGTTATGGGAGATTTCAACATGCAGGTAGACTGGGAAAATCAGGTTGGAAATGGACCCCAGGAAAGAGAGTTTGTCGAGTGCCTTCGAGATGGATTCTTAGAACAGCTTGTACTGGAGCCTACCAGGGAGAAGGCAATTCTGGATTTAGTGTTGTGTAATGATCCTGATCTGATAAGGGGACTAGAGGTAAAAGAGCCATTAGGAGGCAGTGATCACAACATGATAAGTTTTACTCTGCAAATGGAAAGGCAGAAGGGAAAATCGGAAGTGTCGGTATTACAGTATAGCAAAGGGGATTACAGAGGCATGAGGCGGGAGCTGGCCAAAATTGACTGGAAGGAGGCCCTAGCAGGGAAGACGGTAGAACAGCAATGGCAGGTATTCCTGGGAATAATGCAGAGGTTGCAGGATCAATTTATTCCAAAGAGGCGGAAAGACTCTAAGGGGAGTAAGAGACACCTGTGGCTGACAAGGGAAGTCAGGGACAGCATAAAAATTAAGGAGAGGAAGTATAACATAGCAAAGAAGAGTGGGAAGACAGAGGATTGGGACTCTTTTAAAGAGCAACAAAAGTTAACTAAAAAGGCAATACGGGGAGAAAAGATGAGGTACGAGGGTAAACTAGCCAATAATATAAAGGAGGATAGCAAAAGTTTTTTTAGGTACGTGAAGAGGAAAAAAATAGTCAAGGCAAATGTGGGTCCCTTGAAGACAGAAACAGGGGGATTTATTATGGGGAACAAAGAAATGGCAGACGAGTTAAACCGTTACTTTGGATCTGTCTTCACTGAGGAAGATACACACAATCTCCCAAATGTTCTAGGGGCCGGAGAACCTAGGGTGATGGAGGAACTGAAGGAAATCCACATTAGGCAGGAAATGGTTTTGGGTAGACTGATGGGACTGAAGGCTGATAAATCCCCAGGACCTGATGGTCTGCATCCCAGGGTACTTAAGGAGGTGGCTCTAGAAATAGTGGAAGCATTGGAGATCATTTTTCAATGTTCTATAGATTCAGGATCAGTTCCTGTGGATTGGAGGATAGCAAATGTTATCCCACTTTTTAAGAAAGGAGGGAAAGAGAAAACGGGTAATTATAGACCAGTTAGTCTGACATCAGTGTTGGGGAAGATGCTGGAGTCAATTATAAAAGACGAAATTGCTGAGCATTTGGATAGCAGTAACAGGATCATTCCGAGTCAGCATGGATTTACGAAGGGGAAATCATGCTTGACAAATCTACTGGAATTTTTTGAGGATGTAACTAGGAAAATTGACAGGGGAGAGTCAGTGGATGTGGTGTACCTCGACTTTCAGAAAGCCTTCGACAAGGTCCCACATAGGAGATTAGAGGGCAAAATTAGGGCACATGGTATTGGGGGTAGGGTACTGACATGGATAGAAAATTGGTTGACAGACAGAAAGCAAAGAGTGGGGATAAATGGGTCCAGTGACCAGTGGGGTACCGCAAGGTTCGGTGCTGGGACCCCAGCTATTTACGATATACATTAATGACTTAGACGAAGGGATTAAAAGTACCATTAGCAAATTTGCAGATGATACTAAGCTGGGGGGTAGTGTGAATTGTGAGGAAGGTGCAATAAGGCTGCAGGGTGACTTGGACAGGTTGTGTGAGTGGGCGGATACATGGCAGATGCAGTTTAATGTAGATAAGTGTGAGGTTATTCACTTTGGAAGTAAGAATAGAAAGGCAGATTATTATCTGAATGGTGTCAAGTTAGGAGGAGGGGGAGTTCAACGAGATCTGGGTGTCCTAGTGCATCAGTCAATGAAAGGAAGCATGCAGGTACAGCAGGCAGTGAAGAAAGCCAATGGAATGTTGGCCTTCGTAACAAGAGGGGTTGAGTATAGGAGCAAAGAGGTCCTTCTACAGTTGTACCGGGCCCTGGTGAGACCGCACCTGGAGTACTGTGTGCAGTTTTGGTCTCCAAATTTGAGGAAGGATATTCTTGCTATGGAGGGCGTGCAGCGTAGGTTCACTAGATTAATTCCCGGAATGGCGGGACTGTCGTATGTTGAAAGGCTGGAGCGATTGGGCTTGTATACACTGGAATTTAGAAGGGTGAGGGGGGATCTTATTGAAACATATAAGATAATTAGGGGATTGGACACATTAGAGGCAGGAAACATGTTCCCAATGTTGGGGGAGTCCAGAACAAGGGGCCACAGTTTAAGAATAAGGGGTAGGCCATTTAGAACGGAGATGAGGAAGAACTTTTTCAGTCAGAGAGTGGTGAAGGTGTGGAATTCTCTGCCTCAGAAGGCAGTGGAGGCCAGTTCGTTGGATGCTTTCAAGAGAGAGCTGGATAGAGCTCTTAAGGATAGCGGAGTGAGGGGGTATGGGGAGATGGCAGGAACGGGGTACTGATTGAGAGTGATCAGCCATGATCGCATTGAATGGCGGTGCTGGCTCGAAGGGCTGAATGGCCTACTCCTGCACCTATTGTCTATTGTCTATTGTCTATTGTACACAAGCCTAGTCGCTCCAGTCTTTCAACATATGACAGTCCCGCCATTCCTGGAATTAACCTAGTAAACCTCCGCTGCACGCCCTCAATAGCAAAAATATCTTTCCTCAAATTCGGAGACCACAACTGCACACAGTACTCCAGGTGCGGTCTCACTAGGGCCCTGTACAACAGCAGAATGACCTCTTTGCTCCTATACTCAACTCCTCTTGTT
Organism: Rhinoraja longicauda; assembly: GCF_053455715.1. NCBI lineage: Eukaryota > Metazoa > Chordata > Chondrichthyes > Rajiformes > Arhynchobatidae > Rhinoraja > Rhinoraja longicauda. Next base: position 379,278 of record NW_027601304.1, read on the forward strand.
ATGAAGGCCAACATTCGTACGGCGTTCTTCACTGCCTGCTGTACCCGCATGCTTCCTTTCGGTGACTGATGCACAAGGACACCCAGATCTCGTTGCACGTCCCCTTTTCCTAACTTGACACCATTCAGATAATACTCTGCCTTCCTATTCTTACCACCAAAGTGGGTAACCTCACACTTATCCACATTAAACTGCATCTGCCATGCATCCGCCCACTCACACAACCTGTCCAAGTCACCCTGCAACCTCATAGCATCTTCCCCACAGTTCACACTACCATCCAGCTTTGTATCATCTGCAAATTTGCTAATGGTACTTTTTATCCCTTCATCCAAGTCATTAATGTATGTTGTAAATAACTGCGGTCCCAGCACCGAGCATTGCGGTACCCCACTAGATACTGTACCCCACTAGTTTTTGCCTGCCATTCTGAAAGGGACCCATTTATCCCCACTCTTTGCTTTCTGTCTGACAACCAATTTTCTATCCATGTCAGGTGTTTGGGGTGGTGGGGTCAGGTATGAGATGGGGCTTTGGGTCAAATGTTGGGGTGTTAGTGGGTCAGATGTGCTGGGCGGTTGTGGGTCAGGTTTGTGGGGGAATGGGGGTCAGGTGTGTGCGGAGGCTGTGTGTCAGTTGGACAGGTGTGTGGGGGGTATGGGGGCCAGGTGTGTGATGGGGCTTTGGGTCAGTGGGTCAGATGTGTTGGGCGGCTGGGGGTCATGTTTGAGAGGGCCTGGGGTTAAGTGTGTGGGGGTATGTGGGTCAGGTGTGTGGGGGTCTGGGGGTCAGGTGTGTATTGGGAGCTCGGGGTAATGTAGGTGGGAGGATTGTGTTCCGGTTTTTGAGGGGCTCGGATTTATGTGTGTGGTGGGGCTCAGGGTCAGGTGTGTGGGGAGTCAGGGGATCAGCTGCTTGCGGGGCTGGGGTTCAGGTATTTGGGAGGGCTGGCGGTCAGGTGTGTGCGGGGTTGGGGATCAGGTGTGGCGGAGGGTGGGGATCAGGGGTGTGGGGAGCTGAGTGGGTCAGGTGTGTGGAGGGCTGAGGTCAGGTGTGTTGGGGGCTGGGAGTCAGGTATGTGGGGGGCTGAAGTGGTCATGTGTGTGGGGAGGCTGTTGAACGTGGGTGGGAGGGGGCTGGGGGTCCGCTATGCGTGTGGGGGTCTGAGGGAACCACGTGCGTGGAGGCCTGGAATTCAGATGTGTGGGGAGGGGCAGGGGAGCTCAGGTGCGTTGGGGGTAAGGGATCAGGTGTGTGTTGGGCTGGAAGTCAGGTGTGTGTGGGGGGCTGAGGTGGTCAGGTGTGTGGAGGGCTGGGGTTCAAGTGTGTGCGGGGCTGGGGCTCATGTGTGTGGGGGGGCTGGGGACATGTGTCCGTGGGGCTGGGTGACAAGGTGGTCATTTGTGTGGGGAGCTGCGAGTCAGGTGTGTGAGGAGCTGAGGGGTCAGGTGTGTAGGGGCTGGGAGACAGATGTGCGCGATCGGGATGTGGTTCAGGAGTGTTGGGCGTGGGGGTGGGGCGCACATGTGTGGGGGCTGGGTGTCATGTGTGTGTGTCTACTGGGGTTCGGGGTCAGGTGTGTGAGATGTAGGGTTCCTGACCCCGATCCCCAGTAGACACACACACATGACACCCAGCCCGTACACACCTGACCCCTCAGCTCCTCACACACCTGACTCGCAGCTCCCCACACCTTTCTCTTTTAGGTGTCTTCCTCACGGCGCGGGGTGCGGCTCGGCCGCGGAGTCTTCCATCGCCCGGTGCGGCTCGGCCGCGGGGCCTAACATCGCCCGGTGCGGCTCGGCCGCGGGACTTTTCATCGCTGGTGCGGCTCGGCCGCTGGACTTAACATCGCCCGGTGCGGCTTGGCCGCGGGGCCTTCCATCGCCCGGTGCGGCTCGGCCGCGGGACCTAACATCGCCCGGCGTGGCTCGGCCGCGGGACTTAGCTGCGCACGGCTCGGCCGCGGGGCCTTCCATCCCCTTGCGGGGACTGTGCGGGTCGGTCGGGGACGAGCTGTCTGTCCATGGGCGTGGGGAAGAGAGTGGAAGTTTTGTTGCGTCCATCACAGTGAGGGGGTGTTTGGAGTCACTGTGATGGACGTTAGTGTTGGGGTTATGTGTCTTGTGTTCTTTTTTTGTGTGACTGCTATGTAGTTTCGTTCGGCACCTTGGTACGGAATGACAAATAAAGTTCAGTTGAGTGGGGGCTCTGGATCGGGTATGTGGTGTGGCTGGGGGTCAGGTGTGTGAAGTCTGAGGGGGTCAGGTGTGGGGGGGGTGGGCTGGGAGTCAGGTGTGTGGGGGGCTTGCAGTCAGCTATGGAGTCATAGAGTCATAGAGTCCTACAGCACAGAAAGAGGCCCTTCGGCCCATCGTGTCCGTGCCGCCCGTTACCAAACACAGTCTAATGGGATTTTAATCCGATTTTCCCGCATTTGGACCGTAGCCCTGAATGTTCAACCTTCCACCAGTGGAAGACGTTCCCCGCCATCTAACTTATCTATGCCCCTCATGATCTTGTACACCTCGATCATGTCCCCTCTCAGCCTTCTCTGCTCCAGGGAAAACAACCGCAGTCTGCTCAGTCTCTCCTCATAGCCGAGGCCCTTCATCCCTGGCAGCATCCTGGTGAATGTCCTCTGCACCCTCTCCAAAGCTATCACATCCTTTCTATAATTTGGTGACCAGAACTGTACACAATACTCCAGCTGTGGCCTCACCAGTGTTCTGTACAATTCCATCATTACCCCCCTACTTTTATATTCGATGCCCCGGCTAATGAAGACCAGTAACCAATATGCCTTTTTGACCACCCTGTCCACCTGTACTACAAGGTCGCTCTGTACCACTTTCTTCCCTAGGATCCTTCCATTCATGGTGTACTCCCTCTCCAAGTTATTCCTGCCAAAGTGCATCACCTCGCACTTTTCAATATTAAATTTCATCTGCCATGGCTCCGCCCATCTGACCATCTCATCTATATCTTCCTGCAGCTTGCAGATCCCTTCCTCGCTATTCACCACCCCCCCTAACTTTGTGTCATCTGCAAACTTGCTGATCATGCCCTGTACGTTGACATCCAGATCATTAATGTAGATTACAATGTCGGGGGGGCTGGGGATAATTTGTGTGGGAGGCTGGGGGTCACCTATGTCGGGAGTCAGGTATTTGGGGGACAGGAGGTGTGGTCTAGGAATCAAGGGATCAGGCGTGTGGTGGGACTGGGGGTCATGTGTGTGGGTGGCTGTGGTCATGTGTGTGGGGATTCAGGGGGTCAGGGTTCTGGGGCTGGGCGTCAGCTAATACGGGGCTGGGGTTCAGATATGTGAGAGGGCTGGGGATCAGGTGTGTGCGGCGCTGGAGTTCAGGTGTGTGCGGGGCTGGGGTTCTGGTGTGTGGGGGGCTGGTGTTCTGGTGTATTGGAGGGCTGGGGACAGGTGTCCGAGGGGCTGGGTAACAAGGCGGTCAGGTGTGTGGGTCACAGACGTGGGGGGGGGGGGGTTCTGGGGATCCGGTGTGTGGGGTCTCGGGTCTGTATTTTTGTGTGGGCAGCGGTCAGGTTCAGGTGTGTGGGGGGCTGGGGTCAGGTATACGGGGGGCTGGGTGTCAGGTGTGTGGGGGCTAGCGATCAGTAGGCAGGGGGCTGGAGGTCAGGTGTGTGCAGGGCTGGGGTTCGGGTGTTTGTTGGATCTGGGGATCAGGGGGTCATGTTTGTGGGACTCTGGGATCATGTGTATGGGGAATCAGGGTGTCAGGCGTGTGGGGGTGTGGGCGTCAGCTCTCTGGGGAGCTGTAGGTCAGCTGTGTGTGGGGTTGGGCGTCAGGATAGCGTGGGGGCTGGGGTTCCGGTATGTGGGGGGGTGTTGTGGGTCACGTATGTGGGGGGCTGGGGGGTCAGGTGTGTGCTAGGGTCATGTGGTCAGGTGTGTAGGGGGGGCGCTGCGGATCAGCTGTGTGGGGTATTGGGGGGTCAAGTGTATGTGGGGGCTGGGGTCACGTACGTGGGGGGCTGGGGGCCAGGTGTGTGCGGGGGTCAGGGGGTCAGTTGTGCGGGGAGGCTGGGGGTCAGGTGTGTGCGGAGGTCAGGGGTTCAGTTGTGCGGGGGGGCTGTGGGTCAGGTGTGTGCGGGGGCCAGGTGGTCAGTTGTGCGGGGGGGTTGGGGGTCAGTAGGTCAGTTGTGTTTGGGGGCTGGATGTCAGGTGTGTGGTGATGCTGCGGGTTAGGGGGCAGGTGTATGGTGGGGTGGGTGACTAGTGTGGTCTGGGGGTGGGAGGTCAGGTGTGTTGTGGGGGTGGGGGTCAGGTTTCTGGGGGACTGGTGATCAAGGGGTCAGGTTTGTGGGGGTCTGGTGATCAAAGGGTCAGGTGTGTGTGGGGCTGGGGATCAGGGCGGCAGGGGAGTGGGAGGACAGGGAGTCATGTGTGTGGTGGGCTGGGATCATGTGTGTGGCGAGTAAGGGGGTCAGGTGTGTGGGGGGCTGGGCATCAGCTGTGTGCGGGGCTGGGCTTCAGGCATGTCGGAGGGATGGGGGGTCAGGTGTGTGACGTTGCTGGGGTTCAGGAGTGTCGGAGGGGTGGGGATCAGGTGTGTGACGGGGCTGGGGACAGGTGTCTGGTGGCTTGGTGACCAGGTGGTCAAATGTGTGGTGGGGTTGGGATAAGGGGGTCAGGTGTGTGGTGAGCTAGGTTTCAGGTGCGTGAGGGGCTGTGGGTCAGGTGTGTGGAGGAGCTGGGAGACAGGAGTGTGGGTGTGTCTTGGGGTCCGGTATGTGTGGGGGGGGGGGGTGTGGGTGTCAGGTGTGTTGTGGGGCTGGGGGTCAGGTGTGTCGTGGGGCTGGGGGTCAGCTATGTGGGGGTCTGGGGATCAGGGGGTTGGGCATCAGTTTCTCCGGTGTGTGGGGTCCGGTTGTCAGGTGTGTGTGGGGGGCTGTGATTCAGAAGTGGGTGGTTGGGGCACGTATGTGGGGGGCTGGTTGTCATGTGTGTGTGGCTACTGGGGATCAGAGGTGTGTGGGGCCTGGGGTTCAAGTGAGTGGGGGGCTTCGATCAGGTGTATGGGGGGCTGGGTGTCAGGTGTATGGGGGGGCTGGGTGTCAGGTTTGTGGGGGGCTGGGGGAAGCTATGTTGGTGGGGGTCTGAGTGGTTCAGGTGTGTGGATGGCTGGGGTTCAGGTGTGTGCGGGGCTGGAGTTCAGGTTTGTGCGGTGCTGGTGTTCAAGTGTGTGGGGGGTGGCTGGGGACAGGTGTACGGTGGGCTGGGTGGTCAGGTGTGTGTGTTACGCTGGGTGTCAGGTGTGTGGTGGGTTTAGGGGGTCAGGTGTGTGGGGATGGAAGTCAGGTATGCGGGGTGGCTGAGGTTCAGGAGTGTGGGGGGGGGCGGTGGCTGGGGTGCACGTCTCTGGTGGGCTGGGTGTCATGTGTGTGTGGCTAGTGGGGTATCAAGGGTCAGGTATGTGGGGAGTGTGGTTCAGGTGCGGGGGCTCGGGGACACGTGTGTGTGGGGGGTTGAGGTCAGGTGTATGGGGGGCTCGGTGTCAGGAGTGGGGGGGCTCGGTGTCCGGTGTGTGGGGGTGGAAGTCAGGTGTGAACGGGGCTGGGTCAGGTGTGTGTGGAGGGCTAGGGGTCAGGTTTGTGGGGGCTGGGGGGTCAGGTACATGGAGGACTGGAGATAAGGTGTGTGGCGGTCTGGGAATCAGGGGTTCAGGTGTGTGGGGGGACTGGGGGTCGTGTGTGGGGATTCAATGCGTCAGGCGTGTGGGGGGGGCTGGGCGTCAGCTGTGTGCAGGGCTGGGGTTCAGCTGTGTGCGGGGCTGGGTTTCAGGTGTGTGCGGGGCGGGGGTTCAGGTGTGTGAGGGGCTGGCGTTCAGGTGTGTGCCGGGCTGGGGTTCATGTGTGAGAGGGCTGGGTCAGGTATATGGGGGGGGCTGGGTGTCAGGTGTGTGGGGGCTTGGGGTCAGTAGCCATGGGGATGGTGGTCAGGTGTGTGCGGGGGGTCTGGGGACCAGGGGAGTCATGTAAGTGGGGGGCTGGGATCATGTGTGTGGGGTCAGTGGGTCAGGCGTGTGGGGGCAGGGCGTCAGCTGTGGGCGGAGCTATGGTTCAGCTATGTGGGGATGGGCTGAGGGGGCCAGGTGTGTGAGAGAGCTGGGGTTCAGGTGTACCGGAGGTTGGGGCTCAGTTGAGCGGAGGGCTGAAGGGGTCAGGTGTGTGGGGGGCCGGGAGTCGGGTGTGTGGTGGTCTGGGAATCAGATGTGTGGGGGGCTGGACGTCAGGTGTGTGGGGTGCTGAAGGGGTCAGGTGTATGGGGGGCTGGGAGTTAGGTGTGAGGGGGGGCTGAGCGTGTCAGGTGTGTGGGGGGCTGGGTATCGGGTTTGTGGGGGGCTGGGGGTCAGCTATGTGGGGGCTCTGAGGGGGTCTGGTGAGTGGGGTGTTGGGGCTTAGGTGTTTGCGGGGCTGGAGTTCAGGTGTCTCGGAGTGGTGGGAGTCAGAAGTGGGGGGGGGGTAAGGCGATCAGGTGTGTGGGGGGCTGCGAGTCAGGTGTGTTGAAGTCAGGGTATCAGGTGTGTGGGGGCCGAGGGAGTCAGATGTGTGGTGGGCTGCGAGTCAGGTGTGTGGGGTGTGGGGGTCAGCTATGTGGGGGGTGCAGAGGGGGTCAGGTGTGTGGGGGGCTGGAGTTCAGGTGTACGCGAGGCTGGTGTTCAGGTGTGTGTGGAGGGGGTGGTCAGGGGACAGGTGTCCCTGGGTCTGGATGACAAAGTGTTCAGGTGTGTGGGGGGCTGGGGGTCAGGTGTGTGGGGCGAGGTGAGTGGGTCAGGTTTGTGGGGAGGGCTGGGAGTCGTGTGTGTGGAGGGCTGGGGATCAGGCGTATGATTGGGTTGGGCGTCAGTTGCTCCGGTGTGCGGGTGGGATGTTTGTCAGGTGTGTGGGGGACTGGGGTCAGGTATGCAGGGGGCTGGAAGTCAGGTGTGTGCGGGACTGTGGTTCAGGTGTATGTGGGGGACAGGGCGTTCGGTTAGTGGGGGGCGATGGGGATCAGGGGGTCAGATGTGTGTGGGTCAGGGAGTCAGGTGACTGATGGGCTGGGGTCAAGTGTGTGGGGGGACTGGGGGTCAGGTATGTGGGGACTGGAGATGAGGTGCGTGTGGGGGTTGGGGTCGGGTGTGTGTGTGTGGGGGGGCTGGCTGTCAGGTGCGTGGGGGGCCAGGACTCATGTGTGTGGGGGTCTGGGGGTCAGGTGTGTGGGGGTCTGTGGTTCAGGTGTGTGGGGTGCCTGCGGATCAGTTATGTGCGGGGGCTGTGGGTCAGTGGTTCAGGTGCGTGGGGGTGTGGGGGTCAGGTGTGTGATGGGGCTTTGGATCAAATTTTGGGGGGGTCAGGGGGTCAGATGTGTTGGGCGGCTCGGGAACAGGTTTGTGGGGAGCTGGGGGTCAGGTGTGCGGAGGTCTGACGCCAGGTGTGTTGGGGCAGGGGGGACAGATTTATGGGGTCTGAGGGGGTAAGTTGTGTGTGGAGTTGGGCGTCAGCTGCGTATGGGGCTGGGGTTCATGTGTGTGGGAGGCCTGGTGGTCAGGTGTCTGCGGGGCTGGTGTCCATGTATGTCGGAGGGGTGAGGGTCAAGTGTGTGGGGGGCTGAGAGTGTCAGGTGTGTGGAGGGCTGACGTCAGGTGTGTTGGGGGCAGGTGTGTGGGGAGCTGATGGGGTCAGATGTGTGAGGGGCTGAGTGTCAGTTGTGTGGGGGGGCTGAGGCGGTCAGTTGTGTGGAGGGCTGAGGTCTGGTGTGTAGGAAGCAGGGTGTCAGGTGTGTGGGGGCTGATGGGTTCAGGTTTGTGGGGCGCTGGAGTCAGGTGTGTAGAGGGCTGCGATTAAGGTGTGTGGGGTAGGTGCTGTGGGGGTCAGATGTGTGGGGGTCTGGGGTTCAGATATGTGCGGGGCTGGGGTTAGGTGTGGTGCGGCGTCTGAGAGATGTCCGGGTGGGGGGTGGGTAACATGTTTGTCAGGTATGAGGAGTTGTCGGTCAGGTGTGTGGGGGGCAGGGTGTCAGGTTTGTGAGGGTGGGTGGGGGTCAGGGGGTCAGATGTGTGGGGGTCAGGTATGAGCCGTCTGGTGGTGAGGTTTGTGTGTGGGTTGGAGACAGGTGTGTGTGGAGGGGCTGGCTGTCAGGTGCGTGGGGGTCAGGAATCAGGTGTGTGGGGAGCTGGGGTTCAGATGTGTGTGGGTCTGGGGGTCAGGTGTTTATGGGGGGGGGGGGCTGCGGGTCAATTATGTGCGGGAACTGTTGGTCAGAGGGACAGGTGCTTGCAGAGTGTTGGGGTCAGGTGTGTGATGGGGCTTTGGGTCAAATTTTGGGGCGTCTGTGGGTCAGATGTGTTGGGCCGCTGGGGGTCAGGTTTGAGGGGGGCTGAAGGGTTAGGTGTATGGTGGTCTGGGGATCAGGTGTGCATTAGGGTTAGGGTTAGGGTCACGTGTGTGGGGGTCTGGTGTTCAGGTGTGTTGGAGGGCTGGGGTTCAGGTGTATGCGGGGCTGGGATTCAGGCGTGCCGTAGGGGTGGGCGTCATGTGTGTGAGGGGCTGAAGGGGTCAGGTGTGTGGACGGCTGATGACAGGTGTGTTGGGGGTAGCGAGTCAGTTGTTGGGGGGGGGATCAGGGGGTCAGATGTGTTGGGGATTGGGCGTCAGCTGTGTGCGGGGCTGGGTTTGAGGTTTGGGAGGCCTAGGTGACAGGTGTGTGCGGGGCTAGGGTTCAGGTGTGTCGGAGGTGTAAGGGTCAGGTGTCTGGGTGGCTGAGGGGGTCAGGTGTGTGGCGGGCTGACGTCAGGTGTGTTGGGGGCAGGTGTGTGGGGAGCTGATGGGGTCAGATGTTTGGGTTGGCTGGGTGTCAGGTGTATGGGTTAGCTGGGTGTCGGGTGTGTGGGGGCTGGAGGGGTCAGGTGTTTGGCGGGCTGGAATTCAGGTGTGTGGGACTGGAGGGGTCAGGTGTGTGGGGGCTGGGATTCAGGTGTGTGGGGGGCTGAGGGGGGCAGGTGTGTGGGGGGCTTGTGGTCAGCCATGAGGGGGGGGCTGAGGAGCACAGGTGTGCATGGGGCTCGTGTTCAGATGTGTGCGAGGCTGGAGTTCAGGTGTTTCGGAGGGGTGGGTGTCAGTTGTGTCGGTTGGCTGGGTGTCGGGTGTGTGGGGGCGGGAGGGGTCAGGTGTGTGGCGGGCTGGGTGTCGGGTGTGTGGGGGCGGGAGGGGTCAGGTGTGTGGCGGGCTGGGAGTCAGCCATGAGGTGGGGCTGAGGGGGTCAGGTGTGCATGGAGCTCGTGTTCAGACGTGTGCGGGGCTGGAGTTCAGGTATTTCGGACGGGTGGGAGTCAGGTGTGTGGGGGGCTGAAGGGGTCAGGTGTGTTGGGGGCTGGGTTTCAGGTGCGTGCTTTTCTGCAGTTCAGGTGTGTGGTGGGGCTAAAGGAAAGATGTCCGGGGGGTGTGGTTCAGGCGTGTGGGGGTGCGGCTGTGGGACACGTTTGTGGGGGGCTGTATGTCATGTGTGTGTGGTTACTGGGGTTCAGAGGTCAGGTGTGTGGGGACTGGAGTTCAGGTGTGTGGGGGCAGAGGTAACGTGTGTGTGGGTAGCTGGGGGTCACGTGTGTGGGGGTCTTGTGGTCAGGTGTGTGGGAGGGCTGGGGTTCAGGTGTGTCGGAGGGGTGGGCGTCAGGTGTGTGGGGGGCTGAGGGGGTCAGGTATGTGGTGGGTTTGGGCGGCAACTGTGTGCGGGGCTGGGGTTCAGGTGTGTGGGAAGGCTGGGGTCAGGTGTGTGCGGTGCTGTGGTTCAGGTGTGTCGGAGGGGTGAGGGACATGTGTGTGGGGGCCTGAGGGGGTCAGGTGTGTGGAGGGCTGACGTCACGGTTGTTGGGGCAGGGGGCCATATATGTGGGGGGGGCTGAGGGGGTCAGATGTGTGGGTGTGCTGGTGGTCAGGTATGTGTGGGGGCTGAGGGACTGGTGTTCTGGTGTGTGCGGGGCTGGAGTTCAGGTGTGTAGGAGGGATGGGGGTCAGGGGTATGGGGGGCTGAGGCCGTCAGGTGTGTACAGACCAGGGGTTCTGGTGATCAGGTGTGTGGGAGGGCTGTGGTTCAGGTGTGTGCGGGGCGGGGGTTCAGGTGTGTCGGAGGGGTGGGGGCCAGGTGTGTGGGGCGCTGGGAGTCAGGTTTGTGGAGGGTTGCGATTCAACTGTGTGGGGCTGGTTCTGTGGGGGTCAGGTGTGTGGGGGGCTGGAGTTCAGCTGTGTGCGGGGCTAAGGTTTAGCTATGTGGGGGGGTGCATCGGACAGGTGTCCGGGGGGCTGGGTGACAATTTGGTCAGGTGTGTGGGGGGTTGTCGGTCAGGTGTGTGGGGGGCAGGGGGTCAGGTTTGTGAGGGGGATGGTGGTCAGGGGGGGTCAGATGTGTGGGGGTCAGGGAGTCAGGTGATTGGGGGCTGAGGGTGATGAGTGTGGGGGGACTGCGGGTCAGGTATGTGGGAACTGGAGGTGAGGTGTGTGAGGTATGTGGGGACTGGAGGTGAGGTGAGGGACTGGGGGTCAGTCGGTCAGGTGTGTTGGGCGGCTGGAGGTCAGGTTTGTGGGGGGCTGGGGGTCGGGAGTGTGGGGGTCTGGGGGTCAGGTGTGTGGGGGGGGGCTGGGGGTCATGTGTGTGCGGAGCTGGGGTTCAGGTGTGCCGGGGGGTCAGGTGTGTGGAGGGCTGAGGTCAAATGTTTTGGGGGCAAGGTGTCAGGTGTGTGGGGGCTGAGGGGGTCAACTGTGTGGGGGGGGGCTGGGAGTCAGGTGCGTGGGAGGCTGGGATCAACTATGTTGGGGGTTGCTGAGGGGGTCAGGTGTGTGGGGGGCTGGGGTTCAGGTTTGTGCGGGGCTGGATTTCAGGTGTGTGCGGGTCTGGTGTTCAGGTTCATGGTGGGGGGAGGCCTGGGGACAGGTGTCCGGGGGTCTGGGTGTCAAAGTGTTCAGATGTGTGGTGGGCTGAGGGATAGGTGTGTGGGTTGGCTGAGGGGGTTAGACGTGTGGTGGGGCTGGGGGTCAGGTGTGTGGGGGGGGCTGGGAGTCAGGTGTGTGGAGGGCTGGGTCAGGTGTGTGGGGCGCTGCGGGTCACATGTGTGATGGGGTTGGGCGTCAGTTGCTCTGGTGTGTGGGTAGGCTGGTTGTCAGGTGTGTGGGAGGGCTGTGATTCAGGAGTGTGGGGGAGGGCGGCTGGGGGGCACGTTTGTTGGGGGCTGGGTGCCATGTGTGTGTGGCTACTGGGGATCAGAGGTTAGGTGTGTGGGGACTGGGGTTCGGTTGTGCGGGGGCTGGGTGTCACGTGAGTGTGGGGTACTGGTGTCAGGTGCATGGGGGGACTGGGGTCAGGTATGCAGGGAGCTGGAAGTCAGATGTGTGCGGGGCTGGGGTTCAGGTGTATGTGGGGGCAGGTTTGTCGGGGGGGGTGGGGTTCAGGTGGTCAGATGTGTGGGGGTCAGGGAGTCAGGTGATTAGGGGTTGGGGTCAAGAGTGTGGGGGGACTGTGGATCAGGTATGTGGGGGACTGGAGGTGAGGTGTGTGTGGGGGTTGGGGTCAGTTGTGTGTGGGGGGGCTGGATGTCAGATGCGTGGGGGGGGGCAGGAGTCAGGTGTGTGGGGTCTGGGGGTCAGGTGTGTTAGGGTCTGGGGGTCAGGTGTGTGGGGGGGCTGCGGGTCATTTATGTGCGGGGTCAGTAGGTCAGGTGCGTGGGGGATGTGGGGGGGCTATGGCTCAGATTTTAGGGGGGGTCAGTGGGTCATATGTGTTGGGCCGCTGGGGGCAGGTTTGTGGGGGGCTGGGGGTCAGGTGTCTGGGAGGGCTGGGTTCAGGTGTGTGCGGGGCTGAGGTTCAGGTGTGTCGGAGGGGTGGGGGTTAGGTGTGTGGGGGGATAAGGGGGTCAGGTGTGTGGAGGGCTGACGTCAGGTGTGTTGGGGGCAGGGGGTCAGGTGTGTGGGGGAGCTGATGGGGTCAGATATGTGGGTGGGCTGGGTGTCGGGTGTGTGGGTGGGCAAAGGTCGGGCGTGTGGGGTGGCTGGGAGTCAGGTGTGTGGCGGGCTGGGAGCCAGGTGTGTGGGGGCTGGGGGGTCACGTGTGTGGGGGCTGGGAGTCAGGTGTGTGCGGGATGAGGGGGTCAGGTGCGTGGGCGCTGGGAGTCAGGTGTGTGTGGGGGGGGCTGAGGGGGGCTGGTATGTAGAGGGCTTGGCTTCAACTATGTGGTGAGGCTGATGGGGTCAGGTGTGTGGGGGTCTGTTGTTCAGGTGTGTGGGGAGCTGAGGGGGTCAGGTGAGTGGGGGGGGGTTGGGAGTTATGTGCGGAGGACTGGGGTCATGGGACCAGGGAGTGGGATTCAGGTGTGTGGGGGCTGTGAGTCACATGTGTGCGTGGGGGCTGGGGTCAGGTGTGGGGGTGGGCTGCTTGTCAGGTGTGTAGGAGGGGCGTGGTTCAGGCGTGTGGGAGCGGCTGGTGGGCACGTGTGTGGTGGGCTGGGTGTCATTTGTGTGTGGTTACTGGGGTACAGAGGTCAGGTGTGAGGGGACTGGGGTTCAGGTGTGTGGGGACTGGTGCCACATGTGTGTAGGGGCTGGGGTCGGGTGTATGGGGGTCTGGGTGTCAGGCGTGTGTGGGGCTGGTGGCCAGGTATGCAGGGGGCTGGAGTTCAGGTGTGTGGGGGGCTGGGTTTCAGGTTTGTGGGGGGCTGGGGTCATGGGGTCATACGTGTGGTGGTCAGGGGGACAGGTGAGTTGGGTGCTGGGGGTCAAGTGTGCAGGGGACTGACTGGGGGTCAGGAATGTGGCGGTCTGGAGGTGAGGTGTGTGTGGAGGTTGGGGTCAGGTGTGTGTGGGCTGGCTGGCTGTCAGGTGCTTGGGGGGCTTGGGGTCAGATTTGTGGGGGGATGGGGGTAAGGTGTGTGGGGGTTTGGGATCAGGCGTGTGCGTGGCTGTGTGTCAGTGGGTCAGGTGTGAAGGGTGCGGGGGCCAGGTGTGTGATTGGGCTTTGGGTCAAATGTTGGGCAGGTCATTTGTTCAGATGTGTTGGACGGCTGGGGGTCAGGTTTGTGATGTGCTGTTGGGCATGTGTGTGGCAGTCTGGGGGTCAGGTGTGTGCGGGGAGCTGGAGGTCATATGTATGTGAGGCTGGTTGTCAGGTTTCTGGGGGGCTGGGGCACAGGTGTGTGGGGGGGCTGAGGGCAAATGTGTGGGGAGTGAAGGGGTCAGCTGTGTGCGGGGCTGGGGTTCAGATGTGTGGTAGGGGCGGGGGTCAGAGGTGCGGGGGGCTGAGGGGGTCAGGTTTGTGGAGGGCTGAGGTAAGGTGTGCTAGGGGCATTGGGTCAGGTGTGTGGGGGGCTGGGGTTCAGGTGTGTGGGAGGCTGGGGATCAGGAGCGTAGGGGGGCTGAGGGAGTAGTGTCCTGGGGGCTGGGTGACAAGTTGTTCAGATGTGTGGGGAGCAGTGGGCCAGGTGTGTGGGGGGTTGAACGGATCAGATGTTTTGGGGGGCTGCTTGGCTGGGGTCGTGGTTCAAGCATGTGGGGGGGTGCGATGGCGGCTGGGTGGAACATGTGTGGTGCGCTGGGTGTCATGTGTATGTGGCTACTGATGTTCAGAGGTCAGGTGTGTGGGGACTGGGGTTCAGGTATGTTGGCACTGGGGTCACCTGTCTGGTGAGAGCTGGGGTCAGGTGCATGGGGGGCTGGGTTTCAGGTGTGAGGTCTGCGAGTCAGGGTGTCAGATGTGTGGGGGTCAGGGCGTCAGGTGAGTGGGGGCTTGGGGTCAGGTACGCAGGGGGGCTGGAGGTCACGTGTGCGGGGGGACTGGGGGTCAGGTATGTGGGGGACTGGAGGTGAGGTCTGTGTGGGGGTTGGGTTCAGGTGTGTGTGGGGGGGCTGTCTGTCAGGTGCGTGGGGGGGCTGGGGGTCAGGTTTGTGGTGGTATGGGAGTCAGGTGTGTGAGGGGTGTGGGGGCCAGGTGTGTGATGGGGCTCTGGGTCAAATGTTGGGAGGGGTCAGAAGTGTTGGGCAGCTGGGGGTCAGGTTTGTGAGGGGCTGGGGGTCAGGTGTGTGGGGGTTTGTGGGTCAGGTGTGTGGGGAACTGAGGGTCGTGTGTGTTGGTTGGCTGCGGATCAGCTTTGTGAGGGGCTGGTGGTCTTTTGTGTGACGGTCTGTGCGTCAGGTGTGTGTGGGGAGCTGAGAGGCATGTGTGTGGGATGCTGGGGGTCTGGTTAGTGGGGGGCTGTGGTTCAGATGTGTGGGGGGCTCAGGGTCAGATGTGTGGGGAGTCAGGGTGTCAGCTGTGTGCAGGGATGGGGCTCAGGGTGTGGGAGGTGTGAGGGCCAGTTGTGTGGGGGGCAGGGGTTCAGGTGTGTCGGAGGGGTGGGGGTCAGGTATGTGGGTGGGTTAGCAGGTCATGTGTGCGGAGGGCTGAGTTCAGGTCTGTTGTGGGTCATGCAATGGTCTGCAATGGGTCATGTGTGTGTGGGGCTGAGGGGGTCATGTGTGTGGGGGGCAGGGGTGTGAGGTGTGTGGGGGGGCTGAGCGGGTCAGGTGTGTGGGTGGCTGTGGATCGGTTGAGATGGGTCTGGTGGTCATCTATGTGGGGGGGAAGAGGGGTTCAGGTGTGTGTGGGCTGGGTTCACGTGTGTGTGAGGGGCTGTGGGTTAGGTGGCTGGGGGCCAGGCATGCAGAGGGCTGGTGGCCAGGTGAGTGCGGGGTTGGGGTTCAGGTTTGTGAGGGTCTGGTTGTCCGTTGTGTGGGGGGATGGGGGTCAGGAGGTCAGGCGAGTGGGGGTCTGGGGGTCAGGTGTGCGGGTGGACTGGGGTCAGGTATGTGGGGGACTGGAGGTGAGGTGTGTGTGGAGGTTGGGGCCAGGTGTGTGTGGGGGGGATGGCTGTCAGGTGCGTGGGGGGCTGGGATCAGGTTTGTAGGGGGATCGGGTCAGGTGTGTGGGGGTCTGGGGATCAGGTGTGTGCGGGGGCTGTGGATCAGGTGTGTGTGGGGTGCGGGGGCCAGGTGTGTGATGAGGCTTTGGGTCAAATGTTGGGCGGGTCAGTGGGTCAGATGTGTTTGGCGGCTGGGTGTCAGGTTTGTGAGGGGCTGGGGGTCAGGTGTGTGGGGGTCTGGGGGTCAGGTGTGTGAGGGGACCTAGGGGTTATGTGTGTGTGAGGCTGGTGGTCCGGTTTCTGGGGGGCTGGAGTTCAGGGGTGTGGGGGGGGGGGGCACAGGGTCAGGTGTGTGGGAGTCAGGGAGTCAGCTGTGTGCGGGGCTGGGGTGTAGGTCTGCTGGGGGCAGGGGGTCCGGTGTGTGGGGGCTGGGGTTCAGGTGTGTTGGGGGCTGGGTGTCAGGTGTGTGAGGGGGCTGGGGGCCAGCTACGTGGAGGGGGGGTTAAGGGGCCATGTGTGTGGAGGGATGTGGGTCAGGTTTGTGGGGGGCTGGTTGTCAGGTGTGGGGGGGCATGGGGGGTCAGCCATGTGGGGGTGGCTGAGGGGGTCAGGTGTGTGGGGGGATGGAGTACAGGTGTGTCGGAAGGGTGGGGGTCAGGGGTGTGGAGGTGCCGGGAAGTCAGGTGTGTGGAAGGCTGAGGTCAGGTCTGTTCGGGGTTGAGGGAGCCAGGAGTGTGGGGGGGGGGCGCTTGGATTGAGCTATTTGGGGGGGCTGAGTGGGTCAGGTGGGTGGGGGGCTGTGGATCAGGTCTGTGGGGGCTCGCGGTCAGCTATGTGGGGGTGGCTGAGGGGGTCAGGTTTGTGGGGGGTTGGGGTTAAGATGTGTGCGTGGCTTGAGTTCAGGTGTGTGGGGGCTGGGATTCAGGTGTGTGGTGGGCCTGGGGAACAGGTGTCCGGGGAGCTGGGTGACTAGTTGGTCAGGTGTGTGGGGGCTGTGGGTCGGGTGAGGTGTGTGGGGGGCTGTGGGTCAGATGTGTGCGGGGCCCAGGGGTCAGGTGAGTGGGGGGGCTGTGATTCATGTGTGTAGAGGGCTGGGTGTCACGTGTGTGCGGGGCTGGGGTTCAAGTGCGTCGGAGTTGTGGGGGACATGTGTGTGGGGGGCTGTGGGGGTCAAGTGTGTGGAGGGCTGACGTCACGTGTGTTGGGGCAGGGGTCATGTGTGTGGGGGCTGAGGCGGTCAAGTGAGTGGGGGGCTGGGGTTCAAGTGTGTGGGGACCGGGGGGTCAGCTATGTGGGGGAGGGGGGCTGAGAGAGTCAGGTGTGTGGGAGGCTGGGGTTCAGGTGCGTGCTTTGCCGGATTTCAGGTGTGTGGGGGAGGGCTGAAGGACAGGTGTCCGGGGGGCTGGGTGACAAGTTGTTCATGTGTGTGAGGAGCAGTGGGTCAGGTGTGGGGGCTGCTTTTCAGGTGTGTGGGAGATGCGTGGTTCAGGCGTGTGGGTGCGGCTGGGGGGCACGTGTGTGGGGGGCTGGGTGTCATGTGTGTGTGGTTACTGGGGTACAGAGGTCAGGTGTGTGGGGACTGGGGTCCAGGTGTGTTAGGGCTGGGGTCACGTGTGTGTGGGGGCTGGGGTCAGGTGTTTCATTTCACTACACATTTATGTGTATGTGACAAATAAACGACTATTGACTATTGACTATTGTATGGGGGGCTGGGTGTCAGGCATGAGTGGGGGCTGTGGTCAAGTTTGCAGGGGGACTGGGGTTAGGTATGTGGGTGTCTGGAGGAGAGGTGTGTGTGGAGGTTGTGGTCGTGTGTGCGTGGGGTGGCTGGCTGTCAAGTGCTTGGCGGGCTGGGGGTCAGGTTTTGTGGGGGGATGGGGGTCAGGTGTGTGGGGGGTTGGGGATCAGGTGTGTGCGGGGGCTGTGGGTCGGTGGGTCAGGTGTGAAGCGTGTGGGGGCCAAGTGTGTGATTGGGCCTTGGGTCAAACGTTGGGCGGGTCAGTGGGTCAGGTTTGTGAGGGGCTGTTGGTTATGTGTGTGGGAGTCTGGGGGTCAGGTGTGTGGGGGAGATGGGGGACATGGTTTTTGGTGGGCTGAGGCTCAGGTGTGTGGGGGGGGCTGATGGAAAGTGTGTGGGGAGTCAAGCGGTCAGCTGTGTGCAGGGCTGGGGTTGACATGTGTGGTAGGGGTGGGGGTCAGGGGTGCGGGGGTTGCGGTGTTCAGGTTTGTGGAGGGCTGAGGTCAGGTGCGTTGGGGGCAGTGGGTCAGGTGTGTGGGGGGCTGGGGTTCAGGTGTGTGCGGGGCTGGAGTTCAGGTGTGTGCGGGTAGCTGAGGGACAGGTGTCCGGGGGGCTGGGGGACAAGTTGTTCAGGGGTGTGGGGAGCAGTGGGTCAGGTGTGTGTGGGGCTGGGGTTCAGGTGTGTGCGGTACTGGAGTTCAGGTGTTTGCGGGGCTGGGGTTCAGGTGTGTGGGAGGCTGGGGATCAGGTGCGTGCGGGGCCGGGTTTCAGGTGTGTGGGGAGGCTGAGGGACTGGTGTCCGGGGAGCTGGGTTACAGGTTGTTCAGATGTGTGGGGAGCAGTGGGTCATGTGTGTGGAGGATGAAGGGATCAGGTGTGTTGAGGGGCTGGTTGTCTGTGGGGCGTGGTTCATGCGTGTGGGGGGGGGGGGGCGCCTGGGTTCACGTGTGTGGGGCGCTGGGTGTCATGTGTATGTGGCTACTGATGTTCAGAGGTCAGGTGTTTGGGGACTGGGGTTCAGTTGAGGGAGGGCTGGGGTCAGGTGTGTGTGGGGTGGCTGGTGTCATGTGTATAAGGGCTGGGTTTCAGGTGTGGGGGCAGTGGGTAAGAGGGTCAGATGTGTGGGGTTCAGGGCATCAGATGAATGGGGCTGGGGGTCAGGTACACAGGGGGCTGGGTGTCAGGTGTGCGGGGGGACTGGGGGTCAGGTATTTCGGGGACTGGGGGTGAGGTGTATGTGGGGCTTGGGGTCAGGTGTGTGTATGGGGGGGCTGGCTGTCAGGTGCGAGGGGGGCTGGGGTTTCGGTTTGTGGGGGGATGGGGTCAGATGTGTGTGCAGGGACAGTGGGTCAGTGAGTCAGGTGTGTGAGGGGTGTGGGCGCCAGGTGTGTGATGGGGCTTTGAGTCAAATGTTGGGGGGTCGGGTTTTTTTTTTTTTTTTTTTTTTTATAGATAAATTTTTATTGGGGGATAGGTACACAACCTGTTTACATCTTTACAGTCATACATTTTTAAATTGATAATATTGTCAATTGTTATTATATTGTCTCCAATACCTTTTGCCCCTTTTTTTTTTTTTTTTTTTACTAGATAGAACTAAAGAAATAGATGAAGTAAAGAAAGAAAAAAGAGAGAAGAAAAATAAAAACAAAAACAAATTTTTTAAAAAAATAAGGAAAAAGTTAGTTAAAGAAGAATGGAAAAATTTATTAAAATAACAAAAACTTCATTCGAGATATATTCGTACATTTCAAAGTATAGCATTTCATCCATTCTTTAGTCCGAGTGCTAGTCAGGTTCCTGTGCTGAACTATTCTGACCCTTTAAGTAATCAATAAAAGGAGACCATGTTCCAATGAATAATTCCTGTTTGTCCAACAGGGAAAATCTGATTCTTTCCACGTTTAAGGTCTCCGTCATTTCTATAATCCACATTTTGATTGTGGGGGCCGTAGGGCCTTTCCAAAATTTTAAAATTAATTTTTTTCCTGTTATTAAACTATAATCAATAAAGTTTCTTTGTGTTGTTCTAAATGTTTGATTTAATTCTAATATTCCGAGTATAATTCATTTTGGATCTGGGTCCAATTGTGTGCTGGTTACTTTAGATATTATGCTAAAAATATTTACCCAGAATTTTTTAATTTTTATACAGTTTGCAAACATATGAAATAATGTAGCTTCTAAATGTTGACATTTATCACATTTAGGTGAGATATGTTGGAAAATTTTATGTAGTTTTGTTTTTGAATAGTGTAACCTATGTATTACTTTAAATTGTATTAGAGAATGTCTGGCGTTTAGTGAACACTGATATATATGTTGCAAACTTTCTTCCCAAGTATCTTTCGTTATTACTTGGTTTAATTCTTTTTCCCATTTTTGTCTGTATAAGTCCGTGGAGGGAATGTCACTGTCTAATAAGATATTATATATATAAGATATTAATTTTTCTGTATTAGGATGTTTGTTCCAACATTCATCAAGAATTTCTGAATTTCTAATTCGAAAATTTTGGGAGTTCGATTTTACATAATCTCTGAGTTGAAGATATCTGAAATAATCATTTCCACGAAGACCATAAGTCTGTTGCAACTCCTGAAATGTCAGAAAGGTGCCTTCCTTATAAAGTTGTCCCATATTTTTAATTCCATAATCCTTCCATTGTGTAAAACCCCCGTCTACCCATGAAGGCTTAAACAAAGGATTATTCGCAATTGGAAGAAAAAGTGATAAATTATCTAATTTTAATGTCTTTTTTAATTGTTTCCAAATTCGTATAGCACTAAATATTATAGGGTTTTCCCTATAAATTTTTTTGTTTAATTTAGACGTAGCAAATACTATCGAACCAATATCAAAAGGTAAACAATCTTCCTTTTCCATTTTTAACCAATCTGGTTGATGATCTATTTCTTCCAACCAGAAATTCATATTTTTAATATTAACTGCCCAGAAATAAAACAAAAAATTGGGTAAAGCCAGGCCTCCATTTATTTTTGATTTACACAAGTGTCTTTTGTTTATCCTATGATTCTTATAATCCCAGATAAAATCCTTAACAATAGAGTCCAATTTTAAAAAAAAGTTTTTTGTCAGATATATCGGAATTGTCTGAAAAAGGTATAATATTTGCGGCAAAAAAATCATTTTTATGGCATTAATTTTGCCAACCATTGAGATAGGGAGTGTTTTCCAATATTGAATATTCTTATGTAGTTTGTTCAGTAATGGGGGGAAATTTGCTTTAAATAATGATGTATATATCTTAGTTACATAGATACCTAGATATTTAAATTTTTCATTTACTATTTTAAATGGAAATTGTTGTATTATCTGTTTATTTTGTTCCCTTATTGGCATAATTTCGCTTTTATTCCAATTTATTCTGTATCCTGAAAGTGAACCAAATTGGGTTATTAGCTTTAATAAGTTTGGAATACTAATTTCTGGTTTTGTAATGTAAATTAATACGTCATCTGCGTATAGAGAAATTTTATTCACTGTGTCCTTTGTGTTATATCCATGTATTTCCGGATGCCCCCTAACTCTTTCTGCCAGTGGCTCAATAGCAAGCGCAAATAATAATGGGGATAACGGGCATCCTTGTCTACAACCTCTAGATAGGCTAAATTTCGATGACAACCTTTGGTTTGTAAATATTCTGGCCGTGGGATTTGTATATAACAGTTTTATCCATGTACAGAATTTCTCCCCTAGCTGCATGTTTTCCATCACCGAAAATAAATAAGACCATTCAACCTGATCAAATGCTTTTTCAGCATCAAGTGAGATTATTGCTAGATCTTCATTAATAATTCTCTTGGAATATATAATATTAAATAATCTTCTTAGATTATAGTATGAGTATCGTTTCTGAATGAAGCCTGTTTGGTCAGGGTGTATTAATTTATTCATCACTGTACTTAATCTATACGCTAGTATTTTAGTTAAAATTTTTTGATCTGTATTTAAAAGTGCAATTGCTCTGTATGATCCCGGGTCTTCCGGATCTTTATCAGCTTTAGGAATAAGTGTTATTATCGATTCATTTAGAGTGTCTGGAAGTTTCTGTTGAGTATATATATACTCATACAGTCTATGTAAACGTGGGCTAAGCAAATCATAAATTTTTTAATAAAATTCGGAGCCTAAACCATCTGGTCCTACTGCTTTACCATTTTTTAAAGAACTAATAGACTCCTCAATATCCTTTGTCGTAATCTCCCTTTCTAATACTTCTCTATCGTTTGAATCTAAACCTTTTAAATTACATTTTTTTTAAAAGTCTGCTATTCCTTCTGATTGTGCTACGGTTTTAGTTGAATAAAGGCTCTGATAATATTGGAGAAATCTATCATTTATGTCCTTGGGCATTTTTAATAATTCTCCTGTCTCTGTTCTAATTTTATGAATTATTTTTTCCCCTTCCATTTTTCGTAACTGACGTGCTAATAGTTTTTGTGGTTTGTCTCCAAATTCAAAATGTAATTGTTTTGTTTTTTGATAGTTTTATTACTTGTTCTGAATACATTTTATTTAATTTATATTTCAATACCGCAATTTTATTATATTTTAGAGTAGATGGCATTCTCGCATTTTCTATATCTAGTTGTTTGATTTCACTTTCCAATGTTTGTTGTTTAATCCTGTTCTCTTTATTATAAAAAGCTTGAGCAGAAATTAATGTACCTCGAACATACGCTTTAAACGTTTCCCACATAAGAGAAATAGGTGTGTCAGGGTTGTCATTTACCTCAAAAAATATTTGAATCTGTTTAATAATATATTCCTGGCATGACTTTTCGTTCACAATTTGTGGGTTAAATCTCCAATATGCTTGTTTCTCGGACATTCCATTTAATTTAATCATGAATGTTACAGGTGCATGATCTGAAATTATAATGTTATGATATTTAGAATTATAAATAAATGGAATAAACGTAGAGTCAACTAAAAAATAATCTATTCTTGAGTATGTTTTGTGTACTGGTGAGTAAAATGAATATTCCCGTCCAATTGGGTTTTCTATTCTCCAGACATCCTTAATATTAGTGGTATTAATAAATGAATTTAGAAATACACTTGATTGAGATTTAACTTTTTTTTGCATTGATGATCTATCTAAGTATGAATCTAATGTACAATTGAAGTCTCCTCCAATTATTAATTTATATTGTGTAAATTCAGGAATTTTATTAAATGTTTTATTAAAGAACATAGGGTTATCGAAATTAGGCCCGTAAACATTAAGAAGAATCACTTTTTCTCCATTTAACTCTCCAACTAATATAATATATCTACCATCAATATCCACTATTGTTGAGGAGTTCTTAAAAGGTATTCCTTTACGAATTAGTATTGCAACTCCTCTGGACTTGTGGGAAAAGGAGGAATGATATGATTCAGCAATCCACTTAGCTTTAAGTCTATATTGAGATTCCTTCTTAAGGTGCGTTTCTTGAAGAAATATTATATCAGTTTTGATTAAATTTAGATGTGCCAAAACCTTGCCTCTCTTAATAGGTTCATTGATTCCCTTGACATTCCAACTACAAAATGTTATTCCCTGACCCCCTCTTGTCATATTAATATCTTGCATTTTGTTTCTAAGGTGGTCTATAACCGAGCAGAAGGTACAACACACAGAACCTGACCCTGCTCCCGAACCTCGAATAGATGAATTTAAAATCATATACATCGCTCTTCCGAGCACATCTCCTTGTATTTGTCTTATTTTTCCATTCAAACATTAAGTTATAAAAATATTTAAAAAGAGAAAAGTAATAGAGTTGATTAATATAGGGTGAAAGAAAAGAAACTACCTCTACAATTAGTGTAGTTAGTGATAGCCACACTAACGTGGCTAGAATTCTAAAGACTTCCGTAGCCTTTGTAAAAAAAAAAAATTTCCAGCTCCGTGCGCAAAGGAAATAAAGGGTTATTTCTAACATTCATATATCTTCTTTGGGAATAACAAACTTATTTACCTACCCATACATACACACACCCGATATCCACATATATATATATATATACATCCCCATATGTATGCATACATAAGCACGTATCCTTGCAGAAAAATTTTAGAGCAGCAAAAATTCACTACGTTTATTCTCTACATATCATATTAATTTTTTCCCGCTAAATCTATCATAAATTTAATTTTAAATTAAAAATTAAAGAGAAAAACCGTCAAACTTTATTTTGACTTAGGCTAATTTACCTCTTGCATATCTTCCTATATAATATAATTGTGTAATACATTTCTATGTTAATCGAAGACTGTTAATTATTAATCATTGTTATCAATCATATACAGTATTAAATTTTTATGATTAATGTTAATGTTAATAATTTTGTTAATAGTTTTTAGTGGTAATATAGATATTTAATAGGTATTGGTTGTTACATATATCGTTAGATATGAGTATCCAGATAATAACAATGATTAGTAAACAGAGAAAACAAAAAAGATCACGGTTTTATCCAATGTCCTCCATCCATTTCGGTTTCCTGATATCCTCAAAGCTCTTAAAAGAACATTAACGGTCCTTTTAGATCTGGCGGGACTCCTAAGGAGTAATGTAAATTCTTCAGTCTATGATCATGTTACCGACATCTTTAGCATATTCCAGTGCTTTTTCGTGGTCTGTAAAAAAAAGCTCCTTGGACTTGTAGGAGACTCTTAGTCTTGCGGGATAAAGCAAACTGTATCTCAAATCAGGTACCTTCTTCAAAATTCTCTTTGTCTCAATGAACTGCCCTCTTTTCTTGTAGACTTCTGCCGAATAATCTCGGTAGATACTGAATCTTGCACCTTCAAGAAGGAGCTGTCCGCCTCGAACCATTTTCTTCATTATATCATCAAATTCATGATCCAGTTGCACCTTTACAATAATTTGTCTTGGATGGGCATCATCCTGTGTACGTTTTCGCTGCGCTCTATGAGCTCGACCGAGTGAAGGTTTGTAATCCAATTTTAAGGCTTTTTGTAAAAGGTCTGCCACAAAATCCCGAGTACCCATTTCTTTCTCACTTCCTTCTTTCACCCCTACAATTCTTAAATTCTTACGTCTTTGACGCCCCTCCAAATCGGTACATTTATCATTTAATTTAGTCACTATATCTGAGAGGTGTTGGTTTTCAGTAAGGAGTCGACTTACAGTTTCCTCACTTGTCGTCGCCCATTTCTCCAGTTCGGTTATCGCTGTTCGATGTTGATCAAGTTCATAATGAACGGGGTCCACCTCCGTTTTAACCTTCGTTTCCACCGAAACAAGCCTGGCTTCCAGTACTTCCATTTGAGCTTTGACCTCTTCCTCCCTCGACCTCTTCCAGGTTTCCAGCATGTGCTGAACGGTAGAAATCATTTCTGCTTTAAACCCCAACCTAAAAGAGTCAAATTCACCTTTAAATTTCTCACCAATGGTTTCCATTTCTGCAGCAAGAAAAGTTTTAAGATCCTCCATTTCGGACTTTTTCGGTTTCATTTTCTTCCGAGGGTCTTCCTGGACCTTCGTTGTAATTGAGGCCGAGGCCTCTGAAGGGTCTTCCTCTTCCATCTGCGGTTTTTTACCGGTTCTTTTTTGTGTCCCACGGGGGGGGGGGTGCGTTGTAACGCCATACCTTAAAGTCGCGCGCCTGATGACATCACGCAGGCAGCCGTTCAGATTGCGATCACTGCAGGTAAAACCCGATTTTATCCCATTTTTTTCCCCCTCGGCACGGAGCTAGTTGGCGCTGGACTCAAGCCTCCATAGCGCCACCGGAAGTCCCGGGGGGTCGGGTTTTGACATGGCCGAGTGAGGACGTGCTCCGCGCTTCTCCACTGAACCTTCATATATTTATCTACAAAAATAGCCATTTGACTCTAAAAAAAGAACACAGTGTCGTGGTAAACTGCACTCAACTCATTCTCGATGCCTAGAAGGATTAAGACACGCGGGGAGAGCAGTAAATTAACTAATCAGATCGACAAGTATCTGTTGGCCGCCAGCCAAACAGCTGATCAGATGGCGGAGGGTGCGGAGCTAAGTACAGGGGACGAAATGATTAACACTATCCGCACCGAAGTGAAAGACCTACAAGCGGAGATAATGGCTGAGTTTCGTGCAACAACTGTAACTATGCGGGAAGAAGTGGTTAAAGAACTTCGCTCCTTATTGACCTCACTACAAACAACAGTAGCCGACCATGCAAACAAAATCTCTGCACTGGAAGACTCACATAACAATGTTACGGATAGGCTAGCGGAGCTTGAGACCCGGTGCGCTTCCTTAGCGTCAGATAACATTAAGCTCAAGGATGCGGTGGATAACCAGGAAAATCGCTCCCGTCGTCAGAACTTACGCATTGTAGGCCTACCCGAGGGCGAGGAGGGCAACAACCCTACAGCATTCATGGGTCCTTTTCTGAGGGAACTGCTGGGTTAGGGAGCTTTGACAGTTGTTGATAGAGCGCACCGCACCTTCGTGGCCAAGCCACCTCCGGGCCAGCCTCCGAGAGCGATGCTGGTGCGGTTGCACTACTACCAGACGAAGGAGAGGATTCTCCGCGCATTTCGTGAATGTAGTCAGCTGTTCTATCATGGGAAAAGGATCCACATATTTCCGGACTATTCTGCCGCAGAGCGGAGTTTAAGGTCGTGAAAGCACAACTCCACCAGGCGGGTGTGAAGTTCGGTCTGATTTACCCTGCGAAGTTACGGCTAACTTTCCAGGGGTCCACCCACACGTTCGACAGTTCCGAGGCTGCGCTCCTCTTCTGCCGGACTTCTATACAACCTGCGACGGAGCGACCGGGCGACAGAGAATGTAGTATCCTTTTCAAACACTGATCACTGTATCTGGACTGTTTAATTTCAGGGAAACAGAACTCTAAGAGAAGCTTTTTCTTTACTGACTTTCAGGGCTAGATAATTTTTTAAGTTCTGTAGTAATTTGTTGCAAACAGCTCAGTTGGTTGTCTCTATTTTACTCACACTCAGTGACATGTTTGTGATTTACCTCTGACCAACTGTTGTACCTGACTATGTTTACAGTCTATTAGAGTTATGGTTATCATATCATATCATCATATATATACAGCCGGAAACAGGCCTTTTCGGCCCTCCAAGTCCGTGCCGCCCAGCGATCCCCGTACATTAACACTATCCTACACACACTAGGGACAATTTTTACATTTACCCAGCCAATTAACCTACATACCTGCACGTCTTTGGAGTGTGGGAGGAAACCGAAGATCTCGGAGAAAACCCACGCAGGTCACGGGGAGAACGTACAAACTCCTTACAGTGCAGCACCCGTAGTCAGGATCGAACCTGAGTCTCCGGCGCTGCATTCGCTGTAAAGCAGCAACTCTACCGCTGCGCTACCGTGCCGTTAGATGTTAAGTTTATTTTTGTTAATGGTTCAGTGGTGTTACTCTGTTAGTTTTATGACAGAGAACGTCTGTGTTTCTTTACACAAGCGTTTGTTGTGACAGGGGTTTGGGTTGAAGGTGCCTTAGTTGGGAAGGTACCAAGGGGTGTGGATAGGTGGGACGTAGGGGGTGGATGGGGTGGGGGGGGGGTTAGACTGGGAGCAGAGATATGGTTTTTCTTTCTTCTTTTTGTTTTGTGGGGGGTGTTTTTTTTTGTTGTTTTTTTTTGTCCCTCCCCCCACGTGTGTGTGTATACCTAGGCTGCTTTATGGCGGCGGACACGGTTAAGTATTGTCTCTCCTATATTTCAAATGGCTGACTTAACTACGACTCAGAATAGTGTTCATTTTGTTTCCTGGAACGTCAAAGGTTTAAACAAGGCAACTAAATTAAACCGAATAATGTCTCATGTGCAACATTTAAAAGTAGATATATGTTTTCTACAAGAGACGCACTTATGTGCCTCAGATGTCTCAAGACTCAAAAGGGGATGGGTTGGACATTTATTTCATTCTAAGTTTAAGTACAAAGCCAGGGGCACTGCAATTTTAATTAATAAAAATATTACTTTTGAACTACTGAGCTCTATTACTGACCCCAATGGACGTTATGTTATTGTATCAGGTGTCATCCAAAACACTCCCATAGTCCTTGCTTGCGTATACGCACCAAATTGGGATGATAGTCAGTTTATCTCTAAGTTATTTTCTACATTACCCGTTCGTGACAACAGTTTTTTAATTATAGGGGGGGTCTTTAATATGGTTCAAGATACAGCTCTTGATAGATCATCCACCAAGGACTATGTCCCTTCCAACTCTGCCAGGGTTTTGGCCTCTCATGCTGAGCAGCTCGGCCTAACCGACCCCTGGAGGTTCTTCTTTCCATCAGCCAAAGCGTATTCTTTTTTTCTCATCCCCACCATACATACTCTCGGATAGATTTTTTTTTTGTGGACGACAGACTTTTATCAAACCTTAATTCATCTGAGTACCACAGCATTGTTATATCCGACCACGCCCCCACTTCTATGGAGATCAATTTATTAAAAAGCTATGTTCCATCGAGGCAGTGGCGCTTCAATTCCCCAATGCTGTCTGATAAGATATTCAAGGACTATCTTACCTCTCAAATTGGATTTTATTTTGAAATTAACAAAACTCCTGATGTCTCCCAATCAATTCTATGGGAAGCTTTTAAGGCTTATTTAAGGGGTCAGATAATATCTTTTGTTTCATATGCCAAAAAGTCAGAGGCAAAGAAACTGTCTCAAATCTCTGAGGAAATTTTAAAATTAGACAATCAGTATGCGATATCCCCATCTCCTGCTCTGTACAATAGGCGCCTGCACCTCCAGACTGAGTTTGACATGTTATCAACAACCAAGGCTGAAACACTTTTGCTTAAGTCTACGCAATGTGTTTTTGAGATGGGGGACAAAGCAAGTAAACTTCTAGCCTATCAAGCTCGTTCAGTTGCTGCCTCCAGGCTGATTACTAAAATTAAATCACCCACTGGTGCTATTCTGTCTGATACAAGAGATATAAACAAAGCCTTTGTAAACTATTATTCCGATCTTTACTCGTCTGAAAGCCCCCCAGATATCTGGGACCAGGATCACCCTCTTAACAGTATACGCTATCCTGTACTTGATGAAATGGTTTCCAGCAACCTCGGAAGACCGATTTCACTTCTTGAAATCCACGAAGCCATTAAAGCCATGCAAAATGGTAAATCCCCAGGGCCTGACAGATATACAGTGGAGTTTTACAAGACATTTTTTCGTACAATGAGTCGTTCCAGAAAGGCCAGTTGCCAGAGACATTGTCTCAAGCCTCTGTTTTCTTGTTGCTTAAGAAAGATAAGGACCCGCTTCTGTGTAGTAGCAGAAGACCAATTTCCCTTCTCAATGTGGACCAAAAGATCTTGGCCAAAGTCCTTTATAACCGTCTTCGACATGTGGTCCCAGATTTAATATCAACGGACCAAACAGGCTTTATCCAGGGGAGGCTCTCCTCTTTTAATACAAGGCGCCTGTTGGACATAGTTCATGCTCCAATTTCTGAACTCCCTGAAATTGTCCTCTCGTTGAACGCTGAGAAGGCCTTCGACAGGGTAGAGTGGACCTATCTTTTTTTTGTTCTTCAGAAAATGGGGATTAATGAAGATTTTATTTCATGGATTAAACTTTTATATTCAGCCCCTGTAGCTTCCGTTATCACTAATGACTTACACTCACCTTTCTTTCCCCTCAAACGAGGTACTAAACAAGGTTGTCCTCTACCACCGTTGTTATTCGCAATCGCCATAGAACCTCTGGCTATCTGGCTCCGTAGCGAGGTTAGGTTCGAAGGCATTGTCAGAGGGGGGGGGGGTCACCCACAAAGTGTCTTTGTACGCGGATGATCTACTTTTATTTATATCTAACCCCAACTCTTCCGTTTCAGTTATTATATCTATGCTTGAGCAGTTTGGTAGATTCTCCGGGTACAAACTGAACATTCAGAAAAGTGAGCTTTTTCCGATAAACCCCGCAGCCACAAGAATGCCTCACTCACTTTTCCCTTTTAAGCGCATGGATAGTGTGTTTAAATACCTTGGCATTGCATCACTAAATCCTTCTCCCATATTTTTAATGCAAATTTTCTCCCCTTACTAGAACGTTGTAAACAAGATTTTAACCGTTGGTCTACTCTGCCCTTATCACTGGCCGGTCGCATTAACCTAATTAAAATGGTTACTTTACCAACATTTTTATACCTTTTTCAACATATACCAATATTTATTAGGGGAAGCTTTTTTGTAAAATTGGACCAGACCATATCTTCCTTTTTATGGGGAAACAAACCACGGCGCATCAGGAAAGAGTATCTCCAGCGGTCCAAGTCAATGGGGGGGATGGGCCTTCCAAATTTCTTTAAGTATTATTGGGCATGTAATATTCAGAAGCTTCTCTACTGGTCTAATCTGTAAAACACTCCTCTTTGGGCACAAATGGAGCTGCCTTCGTGCCAGTACTCTCTTTGCTCTTTAGTTTGTTCAGGTTTACCGCTTACCTCTATTGCCTGTTCTATACCCACCGTTACGCACACTTTAAAGATCTGGATGTAATTCAGGAGACACTTTGGTCTTACAAGGCCATCCCTGTATTCTCCAATACATCGCAATTATTTGTTTAAACCATCATGTACTGATTTTACTTTTCAAACCTGGTTTGATAAGGGTATCAGAACTGTTAATGATCTGTATGGTGATGGGACCTTCTTATCATTTCCAGACCTGTCTGAACGGTTCAACTTGCCCCGATCACATCTATTTCGCTATTTTCAGGTCAGGCACTTCTTACAAAGGCAATTTCCAGAATTTCCAATTCAGCCCACTTACTCTGAAATTGATTCTATTCTTCTTTTGAATCCCAATGCGCAGAGGCTGATTTCAATTATACACACTGAAATAGACTCCATTAAGCCTGAATCTCTCCATAATCTTAAGGTAGCTTGGGAACAGGATTTGGGGTTTGGCATGACGGATCGTACATGGGAAACTGTGCTGGGACTTGTTCACACTTCCGCAATTTGTGCTAGACATAGTCTTATACAATGTAACATTTTGCATCGCACGCATTACACTAACGCTAGACTAGCAAGAATATTTCCCGGCACGAGTGACGCATGTAACCGTTGTCGACAAACACCTGCCGACTTGATTCACATGTTTTGGACGTGCCCCCGCCTGTCTGAATTTTGAACGGGGATTTTTAAATCCTTTAGGGATATATCCGGTATAGATATTCTACCCAATCCTCTTACAGCTCTTTTTGGTGTCCCTTCCGGAACTAATACCCCCCGATATCTAAAAGTAATTATGTCTTTTACTTCTCTTTTGGCTAGACGTCTTATACTTCTTAATTGGAAGCATGCATTGCCACTCACTCATAATAGATGGATCAATGATGTGTTATATCACTTAAAGCTAGAGAAGATTAGATTCTCTCCCAAAGGTTTACAGGAAAGCTTTAAAGAAACATGGTTACCGTTTCTAAATTATGCAAAAACTTTAATGATTGTTTTAGAGAATGGGGATAAACCACAGTGCTGACTGCTTATATGTCCCTTCCTTGTCTGTAATCAAATTTTTTTTAAATTTTTAAAAAATTTTTATTTTTTTATTTTTTATTTTTTTACCTTGTATTTGTTTTACTAATGTCAATGTTTATCTCTGCGTCTGGGATGGGGCGGGGGGTGGGGGTGGGGATGAATCTTTACGCGTATTGTTTGTTCATTGTTGAAATAATTGTAAAAACTAATAAACAGATTAAAAAAAAAAAATGTTGGGGGGTCAGTGGTTCAGATGCCTTGGGCGGCTGGGGGTCATGTTTGTGAGGGGCTGGGGGTCAGGTGTGTGCGGGGCTGTGGATCAGGTGAGTGGGGGGCTGGTGGTCAGCTATATGGGGGAGGCTCGTGGTCCGGTTGGTTGGGGGATGGGGTTCAGCTGTGTGGGGGGCTCAGTGTCATGTGTGTGGTGAATCAGGGGGTCAGCTTTGTGCAGGGCTGCGGTTCAGGTGTGTGGGTGGGTTGAGGGTCAGGTTTGTGGGGGGCTGAGGTCATGTGTGTGGGGGCTGGAGTTCCGGCGTGTCGGAGGGGTGGGGGTCAGGGGTGTGGGGGGGTAGGGGGTCAGGTGTGTGGAGGGCT
This sequence comes from Rhinoraja longicauda, assembly GCF_053455715.1. Classification (NCBI taxonomy): domain Eukaryota; kingdom Metazoa; phylum Chordata; class Chondrichthyes; order Rajiformes; family Arhynchobatidae; genus Rhinoraja; species Rhinoraja longicauda. Next base: position 410,027 of record NW_027601304.1, read on the forward strand.
GAGGTCAGGCCTGTTGTTGGCAAGCGGTCTGGTGTGTGTGGTCGTAGAGGGTCAGGTGTGTGCAGGGGCTTGGAGTGAGGTGTTTGGGGGGGCTGAGCGGGTCAGGTATGTGCGGGGTTGTGGATCAGGTGTGTGTGGGGCTGGTGGTCAGCTATGTGTGGGGGGGGCTGAGGGAGTCAGGTGTGTTGGGGGTTGGGGTTCAGCTGTGTGGGGGGTCTCAGGGTCATGTGTGTGGTGAATCAGGGGTCAGCTGTGTGCGGGGCTGGGGTTCAGATGTGTGGGTGGGGTGGGGGCCAGGTGTGTGGGGGGCTGAGGTCAGGTGTGTGGGGGTGGGGTTCAGCTATGTTGGGGGGGGGTGGCTGAGGGGGGCAGGTGTGTGTGGGGGGGGTTGTGGATCAGGTGTGTGGGGAGCTGGAGTTCAGGTGTGTACGGGGGGCAGAGGGACAGGTGTCCGTGGGGCTGGGGACAGGTTGCTCAGATGTGTGGGGAGCAGTGGGCCAGGTGTGTGGTGGGCTGGTGTTCAGGTGTGTGCGGTGCTGGAGTTCAGTTGTTTGCGGGGCTGGGGTTCTAGTGTGTGGGAGGCTGGCGATCAGGTGCGTGAGTGGCCGGGTTTCAGGTGTGTAGGAGGGTTGAGGGTCTAGTGTCAGGGGGGCTGGGTGACAGGTTGTTCAGATGTGTGGGGAGCAGTGGGTCAGGTGTGTGGGGGGTTGAAGGGATCAGGTGTGTTGAGGGGTAGGTTGTCTGGGGGCGTGGTTCAAGCGTGTGGGGGGGCGGCCTGGGTTCACGCATGTGGGGCTCTGGGTGTCATGTGTATGTGGCTACTGATGTTTAGAAGTCAGGTGTGTGGGGACTGGGGTTCAGGTGTGTGAGGGCTGGGGTCACGTGTGTGTGGGGTGGCTGGTGTCAGGTGTATAGGGGCTGGGTTTCAGGTGTGGGGGGGCTGTGGGTCAGAGGGTCAGATGTGTGGGGTTCAGGGCATCTGGTGAGTGGGGGCTGGGGGTCAGGTACGCAGGGGGCTGGGTGTCAGGTGTGCGGGGGACTGGGGGTCAGGTATTTCGGGGACTGAGGGTGAGGTGTATGTGGGGCTTGGGGTCAGGTGCGTCTGCGCCCAGGATGAGGTGTTTCACACTAGGGCTTCAGAGATGTCCTCGTTCTTCAGGAAACGGGGCTTCCCCTCCTCCATTATAGATGAGGCTCTCACTAGTGTCTCTTCTACATTCCGCAGCTCCGCTTTTGCTCCCCCTCCCCCCACTCGCAACAAGGACAGAATCCCCCTCGTTCTCACCTTCCACCCCACCAGCCAGCGAATCCAACAAATCATCCACCAACATTTCCGTCACCTACAACGGGACCCCACCACTGGCCATATCTTCCCATCCAATGCCCTCTCTGCGTTCCGCAGAGACTCTTCCCTCCGTAACCCCCTCGTCCCTTCCTACCAAAACCACCCCAACCCCGGGCACTTTCCCCTGCAACCGCACGAGATGCAACACCTGTCCCTTTACCTCCCCCTCAACTCCATCCAAGGACCCAAACAGTCTTTCCAGGTGAGACAGAGGTTCACCTGCACCTCCTCCAACCTAATCTATTGTATCCGCTGCTCTAGATCAACTTATTTACATCGGCGAAACCAAGCGCAGGCTCGGCGATCGCTTCGCTGAACACCTGCGCTCGGTCCGCATTGACCAAACTGATCTCCCGGTGGCCGAGCACTTCAACTCCCCCTCCCATTCCCAGTCTGACCTTTCCGTCATGGGCCTCCTCCAGTGCCATAGTGAGGCCCACCGGAAATTGGAGGAACAGCACCTCATATTTCGCCTGGGCAGTTTGCGGCCCAGTGGTATGAACATCGACTTCTCCAACTTTAGATAGTTCCTCTGTCCCTCTCTTCCCCTCCTCCTTCCCAGATCTCCCTCTATCTTCCTGTCTCCACCTATATCCTTCCTTTGTCCTGCCCCCCTGACATTGGTCTGAAGAATGGTCTCGAACCGAAACGTCACCCATTCCTTGTCTCCCGAGATGCTGCCTGACCTGCTGAGTTAATCCAGCATTTTGTGAATAAATACCTTTGGTGTGTGTGGGGGGCTGGATGTCAGGTGCGTTGGGGGCTGGGGGTCAGGTTTCTGGGGGGGTGGGTGTCAGGTGTGTGTGCGGGGGCATTGGGTCAGTGGGTCAGGTGTGTGAGGGTTGTTGGCGCCAGGTGTGTGATGGGGCTTTGGGTCAAACGTTGGGGGGGGGGGTCAGTGGGTCAGATGCGTTGTGCGGCTGGGGGTCATGTTTGTGCGTGGCTGTGGGTTATGTGTGTGGGTTTGGGTGTCAGGTGTGTGGGGAGCTAGCGGTCATGTGTGTGGGAGGCTGGGGTTCCGGTATGTTGGGGGCTGCGGTTCAGCTGTGTGCGGGGGCTCAGGGTCATGCGTGCAGTGGATCAGGGGGTCAGCTGTATGCGGGGCTGGGGTTCAGGTGTGTGGGTGCGGTGGGGGCCCAGGTGTGTGGGGGGGGGGCTGAGGTCAGGTGTGTGGGGGCTGGGGTTCAGCTATGGTGGGATGGCTGAGGGGGTCAGGTGTGTGGGGGGCTGGAGTTCAGGTGTGTCGGAGGGGTGGGGGTCGGAGAGGTGGGAGTCAGGGGTGTGGGAGGGTAGGGTGTCAGGTGTGTTGAGGGCTGAGGGCAGGTCTGTTGTTGGCAAGGTGTGTGTGGTCCGTGGGGGTCAGGTGTGTGGAGGGGCTTGGATTGAGGTGTTTGGGGGGGCTGAGCGGGTCAGGTGTGTGCGTGGCTGTGAATCAGGTGTGCGGGGGGCTGGTGATCAGCTATGTGGGGGGGGCTGCGGGGGTCAGGTATGTTGGGGGCTGGGGTTCAGCTGTGTGGGGGGGTGCTCATGGTCATGTGTGGGGTGAATCAGGGGGTCACCTATGTGCGGGGAGTTCAGGTGCATGGGGGGGCTGAAGAACACGTGTCCGGGGGGCTGGGTGACAAGTTGTTCAGGTGTGTGGGGAGCAGTGGGTCAGGTGTACGGTGGGCTGCTTGTTAGGTGTGTGGCGGGGACGTGGTTCAGACGTGTGCGTGGGGCGTCTGGGGGTACGTGTGTGGGGGGGCTGGGTGTCATGTGTGTGTGGTTACTGTGGTTGAGAGGTCAGGTGTGTGGGGTCTGGGGTTCATGTGTGTGGGTGCTGGGGTCATGTGCGTGTGGGGGCTGGGATCAGGTGTATGGGGAGCTGGGTGTCAGGTGTGTGGGGGCTGGGGGACAGGTATGAAGGGGGCTGGAAGCCAGGTATGTGCTGGGCCGGTGTTCAGGTTTGTGGGGGGCTGGGTGTCAGGGGGTCAGATGTGTGGGGGGCTGGGGGTCAGGGAGTCAGGTGATTGGGGGCTGGGGGTCAAGTGTGCGGGGGGATGGGGGTCAGGTGTTTGGGGGTCTGGGGATCAGGTGTGTGCGGGACTGTGGGTCAGCGGGTCAGGTGTATGAGGGGTGTGGGGGCCAGGTGTGTGATTGGGTTTTGGGTCAAATGTTGGGTGGGTCAGTGGGTCAGATGTGTTGGGCGGCTGGGGGTCAGGTTTGTGAGAAGCTGGGGGTCAGGTGTGTTTGGGGAGCTGGGGTCATGTGTGTGGGAGGCTGGTGGTCCGGTTTCTGGGGGACTGGGGTTCAGGTGTGTGTGGGGGGATCAGTGTCAGGTGTGTGAAGAGTCAGGGGGTCAGCTGTGTGCGGGGCTGGGGTTCAGATGTGTGGTCGGGGTGGGGGTCAGAGTTGTGGGGTCTGAGGGGATCAGGTGTTTGGAGGGTAGAGGTCACGTGTGTTGGAGCAGTGGGTCAGGTGTGTGGGGGACTGGGGTTCAGGTGTGTGCGGGGCTGGAGTTCATGTGTGTGGGGGAGGCTGAGGGACATGTGTTCGTGGGGCTGGGTGATAAGTTGTTCAGGTGTGTGGGGAGCAGTGGGTCAGGTGTGTGGGTGGTTGAGGGGGTCAGGTGTGTGGTGGGCTGGGCGTCAGGTGTGTGGGGGCGTGGTTCAGGCGTGTGGGAGGGGGCGGCTGGGGGCACGTGTGTGGGTCGCTGGGTGTCATGTGTGCGTGGCTACTGAGGTTCAGAGTTCAGGTGTGTGGGGACTGTGGTTCAGGTGTGTGGGCTTTGGGGTCACCTGTCTGGGGGGGTTGGGGTAAGGTGTATGGGGGGCTGGGTTCCACGAGTGGGGTCTGTGGGTCAGGGGGTCAGATGTGTGGGGGTCAGGGCTTCAGGTGAGTTGGGGCGGGGGTCAGGTACGCAGAGGGCTGTGGGTCAAGTGTGCGGGGGGTCCGGGTGTTAGGTATGTGGGGAACTGGAGCTGAGGTGTTTGTGGGGCTTGTGGTCAGGTGTGTGTCGGGGGGCGGGCTCTCAGGTGCGTGGCGGGCTGGGGGTCAGGTTTGTGGTGGGATTGTGGCAGGTGTGTGTGCGCGGGGTCTGTGGGTCAGTGGGCCAGGCGTGTGAGGGGTATGGGGGCCAGGTGTGTGATGGAGCTTTGGGTCAAATTTTGGTAGGGGTCAGTGGGTCAGATGTGTTGGGTAGCTGTGGGTCAGGTTTGTGAGGTGCTGGGGGTCACGTGTGTGGGGGTTAAGGGTCAGGTTTGTGTGGGGAACTGAGTGTCGGGTGTGTTGGGCGGCTGGGGGTCAGGGTTGTGAGGGGCTGGTGGTCATTTGTGTGAGGGTCTGTGGGTCAGGTGTGTGTGGGGAGCTGAGAGCCATGTGTGTGGGATGCTGGGGGCCCGGTTTCTAGGGGGCTGAGGTTCGGATGTGTGGAGGACTCAGGGTGAGGTGTGTGGGGAGTCAGGGGGTCAGCTGTGTGCGGGGCTTGGGTTCAGGTGTGTGGGAGGGGTTGGGGTCAGGTGTGTGGGGGGCTGAGATCAGGTGTGTTGGGGCAGGGGTTCAGGTGTGTGGGGGCTGGGGGTCAGCTATGTGGGGGGTGGCTGAGGGGGACAGGTGTATGGGGGGCAGGAGTTCAGGTGTGTCGGAAGGGTGGGGGTCAGGGTTGTGGGGGGTCGGGGGTTCAGGTGAATGGAGGGGTGAGATCAGGTCTTTTGTGGGCAAGGGGTCAGGTGTGTGGGGGGGCTGAGAGGGCAGGTGTGTGGGCGGGGCTGGGAGTGAGGTGTGTGGGGGGGCTGAGCGCGTCAGGTGTGTGGGTGGCTGAGGTGGTCTGCTGTGTGGGGGGATGGGAGTGAGGTGTGTGGGGGCTGAGGGGGTCAGGTGTGCATCGGAGATGGAATCACTTGTGTGTTTGTGGGGCTGGGGTCAGGTGTATTAGGGGCTGGGGGTCAGGTGTGTGGGGGCTGCGGGCCAGGTATGCTGGGGGTCAGGTGTGTGGGGGCTGCGGGCCAGGTATGTTGGGGGCTGGAGGTCAGGTGTGTGCAGTGTTCGGGTTCAGGTTTATGAGGGTCTGGTTGTCAGTTGTGTGGGGGGCTGGGGGTCAGGACGTCAGGTTAGTGGGGGGCTGGGTGTCAAATGTGCGTGGGGACTGGGGGGGTCAGGTATGTGGGGAACTGGATGTGAGGTGTGTGTGGAGGTTGGGGTCAGGTATATGTGGGGGGATAGCGGTAAGGTGCGTGGGGGACTGGGGGTCAGGTTTGTGGGGGGATGGGGTCAGGTGTGTGGGGGTCTGGGGACGAGGTGTGTGCGGGGGCTGTGGGTCAGAGGGTCAAGTGTGTGATGGGTTTGGGGCCAGGTGTATGATGGGGCTTTGGGTTAAATGTTGGGCGGGTCAGTGGGTCAGATGTGTTGGGCGGCTGGGTGTCAGGTTTGTGAGGGGCTGGGGGTCAGGTGTGTGGTGGTCTGGCGTTCGGGTGTGTGTGGGGAGCTGGGGGCTCATGTGTGTGGGAGCTGGTGGTCCGGTTTCTGGGGGGGCTGGGGTTCAGGTGTGTGGGTGGACTCAGGTTCAGATGTGTGGGGAGTCAAGGGGTCGGTTGTGTGGTAGGGGTGGGGGTCAGAGATGCGGGGGGCTGAGGAGTTCAGGTTTTGGAGGGCTGTGGTTAGGTGTGGAGCGGTCGGGGGTTCAGGTGTGTGGAGGGCTGTTGTGGGAAAGGGATCAGGTGTGTGGGAGGCTGACGGAGTCAGGTGTGTGGGGGGCTGACTGGGTCAGGTGTGTTGGCGGCTGGGGTGAGGTCTGTGGGGGGCTGGGGTCAGGTGTATGGGGGGCTAGGTTTCAGGTGTGGGGGGCTGTGGGTCAGACGGTCAGATGTGTGGGGGTAAGGGCGTCAGGTGAGTGGGGGGCTGGGGCTCAGCTATTTGGGAGACTGGGGGAGAGGTGTGTGTGTGTGTTAGGGTCAGGTGTGTGTGGGGGGGGCTGGCTGTCATGTGCTTGGGGGGCTGGGAGTCAGGTTTGTGGGGGGATGGGGGTCAGATGTGAGCGCGGGGGCTGTGGGTCAGTGGGTCAGGTGCGTGGGGGTGTGGTGTCAGCAATGTGGAGGGGCTGAGGGGGTCAGGTGTGTGGGGGGCTGGTGTTCAGGTGTTTACGGGGTTGGAGTTCAGGAGTCTCGGAGGGGTGGGGGTCAGGGGTGTGGGGGGCTGAGGGGTTCAGGTGTGTGGAGGGCTGAGGTCAGGTGTGTGGGTGCTGGGAGTCAGGTGTGTGGAGGGCTACGAATCAGGTGTGTGGGGCAGGGGCTCTGGGGTTCAGGTGTGCGGGGGCTGGGGTTCAGGTGTGTGCGGGGCTGTGGATCAGGTATGTGTGGTGGGCTGTGGGACAGGTATCCGGGGGGCTGGGTGACAAGTTGGTCAGGTGTGTGAGCGGCTGTGGGTCAGGTTTGTGTGGGGCTGAGGGGTCAGGTGAGTGGGGGGGCTGGGAGTCAGGTGTGGAGGACTGGGGTCAGGTGTGTGGGGGTCTGGGTGTCAGGTGTGCGGGGGGGCTGAGTGTCAGATCTGTCGGAGGGGTGCTGGGTTTCAGGAGTGTGTTGTAGCTCGGGGTCACGTGTGTAGGAGGCTGGGTGTCATATTTGTGTGGCTACATGGGATCAGGGGTCAGGTGTGTGGGAACTGGGGTTCAGGTGTGTGGGGGCTGTGTGTCACATGTGTGCGTGGGGGCTTGGGTCAGGTATGCAGGGTGCTGTAAGTCAGGTGTGTGCGGCGCTGGGGTTCAGGTGTGTGGGGGGGCTGTGGTTCAGGAGTGTGGGGGTAGCTCGAAGGCACGTGTGTGGGAGGCTGGGTGTCATGTGTGTCTGGCTACATGGGATCAGGGGTCAGGTGTGTGGGGACAGCGGTTCAGATGTGTGGGGGCTGTGGGTCACATGTATGCGTGGGGGAAGGGGTCAGGTGTATGGGGGCTAGGTGTCAGCTGTGTGGGGGGCTGGATGTCAGGTATGGGCGGGGCTGGGTGACAGGCGTGTGGGACAGCTGGGTTTAGGTGTGTGCGGGGCTGGGGTTCAAGTGTGTCGGAGTGGTGGGGACAGGTGTGTGGGGGGCTGAGGGGGTCAGGTGTGTGGTGGGCTGACGTCACGTTTGTTGGGGGCTGGGTGTCATGTGTGTGTGGCTACTGGGGATCAGAGGTCAGCTGTGTGGGGACTGGAGTTCAGGTGTGTGGGGGCTAGGTGTCACTTTTGTGTTGGGGATGGGATCAGGTGTATGGGGGACTGGGGTCAGGTATGCAGGGGGCTGGAAGTCAGGTGTGTGCGGGTCTGGGGTTGAGGTGTATGTTCATATCATATCATATCATATCATATCATATATATACAGCCGGAAACAGGCCTTTTCGGCCCACCAAGTCCGTGCCGCCCAGCGATCCCCGTACATTAACACTATCCTACACCCACTAGGGACAATTTTTACATTTACCCAGCCGATTAACCTACATACCTGTACGTCTTTGGAGTGTGGGAGGAAACCGAAGATCTCGGAGAAAACCCACGCAGGTCACGGGGAGAACGTACAAACTCCTTACAGTGCAGCACCCGTAGTCAGGATCGAACCTGAGTCTCCGGCGCTGCATTCGCTGTAAAGCAGCAACTCTACCGCTGCGCTACCGTGCCGCCCGTGGCAGGAGATCAGGTTTGTGGCGGGGGTGGGGGTCAGGGGGTCAGACATGTGGGGGTCAGGGAGTCAGGTGATTGGGGGGCTGGGGATCAAGTGTGTGGGGGACTGAGGGTCATGTATGTGGGGACTGGAGGTGAGGAGTGTGTGGGGGTTGTGGTCACGTGTGTGGGGGGCTGGCTGTCAGGTATGTGGGGGGGCAGGAGTCAGATGTCTGGGAGGCTGGCTGTTAGGTGAGTTGGGGTCTGGCGTGTGGGGAGGCTGCATGTCAGTTATGTGCGGGGGATGTGGGTCAGTGGGTCAGCTGCGTGGGGGGTGTGGGGGACAGGTGTGTGATGGGGCATTGGGTCTAATCTTGGGGGTTCAGTGGGTCAGATGTTTTGGGCTGCTGGGGGTCAGGTATGTTTGGGGGGCTGTAGGGCCACGTGTGTGGTGGTCTGCTGGTCAGGTGTGTGGGAGGCCTGAGGTTCAGTTGTGTGGGGGGCTGGTGTTCAGGTGTGTGCGGGGCTGGGGTTCAGGTGTGTGGGGAGCTGAGGCGGTTAGGTGTGTGTAGGGCTGTGGTCTGGTGAGTTGGTGGCAGGGTGTTAGCTTTTTGGGGGCTGAGGGGGTCAGGTTTGTGGGGCTCTGGGAGACAGATGTGTGCGGGGCTGGGGTTCAGGTGTGTGCGGGGGGGGGTTCAGGAGTGCGGGGGTAGCTCGAGGGCACGTGTGTGGGAGGCTGGGTGTCATGTGTGTCTGGCTACATGGGATCAGGGGTCAGGTGTGTGGGGACTGCGGTTCAAATGTGTGGGGGCTGTGGTTCACATGTGTGCGTGGGGGATGGGGTCAGGTGTATGGGGGGCTATGTGTCAGCTGTGTGGGGGGCTGGATGTCAGGTATGGGCGGGGCTGGGGACAGGCGTGTGGGACGGCTGAGTTCAGGTGTGTGCGGGGCAGGGGTTCAAGTGCGTTAGAGTGGTGGGGGACAGGTGTGTGGGGTGCTGAGCGGGTCAGATGTGTGGAGGGCTGACGTCACGTGTGTTGGGGGCAGGTGTTCAGGTGTGTGGGGGGCTGAGGGGTTCAGGTGTGGGGCGCTGAGGGGTTCAGGTGTGTGGGAGGATGTGGATTCAGGTGTATTCGTGGCTGGAGATCAGGTGTGTCGGAGGGGTGGAGTTTAGGGGTGTAGGGGGCTGTGGCGGTTAGGTGTGTGGGGGGCTGTGGATCAGGTGTGTGGGGGCTGCGGGCCGGGTTTGCAGGGCGCTGGAGGACAGGTGTGCTGGGGTTCAGGTTTGTGGGTGTCTGGTTGTCAGTTGTGTGGGGGGATGGGGGTCAGGAGGTCAAGTGTGTGTGGGGCTGCGGGGTCAAGTGTGCGTGGGGTCAGGTATCTGGGGGACTGGAGGTGAGATATGTGTGGAGGTTGGGGTCAGGTGTGTGTGGGGGGCTGGCTGTCAGGTGCGTGGGGGACTGGGGTTCAGGTTAGTAGGGGGATGGTGTCAGCTGTGTGGGGGTCTGTGGATCAGGTATGTGCGGGGATGTGGGTCTGTGGGTCAGGTGTGTGAGGGTTGTGGGTACCAGGTGTGTCATGTGTGTGTGGCTGCTGGGGATCAGAGGTCAGGTGTGTGGGGACTGGGGTTAAGGTGTTTGAGTGTTGAGGGGGTCAGGTGTTTGACGGGGCTGGTAGGGCTGTGTGGGGGCTAGGTGTCACTTGCGTGTTGGGGATGGGGTCAGGTGTATGGGAGACTGGGGTCAGGTATGCAGGGGGCTAGAATTCAGGTATGTGCGGGGCTGGGGTTGCGGTGTATGTTGGTGGCAGGAGATCATGTTTGTGGCGGGGTGGGGGTCAGGGGGTCAGACATGTGGGGGGTCAGGTAGTCCGGTGATTGGGGAGCTGGGGAGCAAGTGTGTGGGGGACTGAGGGTCAGGTATGTGGGGAATGGAGGTGAGGAGATTGTGGGTTTGTGGTCAGGTGTGTGTGGGGGGGCTGGCTGTCAGGTGCGTGGGGGGCAGGAGTCAGGTGTATGGAGGCTGGGGGTCAGGTGAGTTGGGGTCTGGCGTGTGGGGAGGCTGCGGGTCAGTTATGTGCGGGGGCTGTGGGTCAGTGGGTCAGGTGTGTGAGGCGTGTGGGTACCAGGTGTGTGATGTGGCTTTGGGTCAAATGTTGGGCGGGTCTGTGTGTCAGATGTGTTGGGGCGCTGGGGGTCAGGTTTGTGAGGGTCTGAGGGTCAGGTATGTTGGGGTCTGGGGGTTAGGTGTGTGTGGGGAGCTGGGGGTCTTGTGCGTGTGGAGCTGGGGGTCATGTGTGTGGGAGGCTGGTTTTCCGGTTTCTGGGGGCTGGAGTTCAGGTGTCTGGGGGGGCTGGTGACAAGTTGTTCAGGTGTGTGGGGAGCAGTGGGTGAGGTGTGTGGGGGGGTTGAGGGGGTCAGGTGTTTGACGGGGCTGGTACAGGCGTGTGGGGGTGGCGGCTGGGGGGCACTCGTGTGGGGCGCTGGGTGTCATGTGTGTGTGGCTACTGAGGTTCAGAGGTTAGGTGTGTGGGGTCTAGTGTTTAGGTGTGTGGAGGCTGGGTTCTCGTGTGTGTGGGGGGATGGGGTCAGGTGTATGGGGGGCTGGGTTTCAGGTGTGGGGGCCTTTGGGTCAGCGGGTCAGATGGATGGGGTCTGGGCGTCGGGTGAGTGGCGGCCTGGGGGACAGGTACGCAGGGGGCTGGGGTGAGGTGTGTGTGGGGGTTGGGGTCAGGTGTGTGTGTGTGGTGAGGGGGTTGGCTTGTCAGGTACATTGGGGGGCTGGGGTCAGGTTTGTGGGGGGATGGGGGTCAGGTGTGTGTGCGGGGGCTGTGGGTCAGTGGGTCAGGTGTGTGAGGGGTGTGGGGGCCAGGTGTGTGATGGGGCTTTGGATCAAATTCTAGGGGGTGGTCAGTGGGTCAGACGTGTTGGGCGGCTGTGGATCTGGGGGTCAGGTGTGTGGGGGTTTGGGGGTCAGGTGTGCGTGGGGAGCAAGGGGTCATGGGAGGATGGGGGTCCGGTTTGTGGGGGTCAGGTGTGCGGGGCTGGGGTTCAGGTGTGTGGGAGGGGTGTGGGGCAGGTGTGGGGGGGGCTGAGGACATGTACGTTGGGGGGAGGGGGTCAGGTGTGGGTGGGCTGGGGGTCAGCTATGTGGGGGGTGGCTGAGGGGGTCAGTCGTGTGCGGCGCTGGGTATCAGGTGTGTCGGTGGGGTGGGGGTCAGGTGTGTGGGGGGATGAGGGTGTCAGGTGTGTGGAGGGCTGACGTCAGGTGTGTTGGGGGCAGAGGGTCAGGTGTGTGGGGCGGCTGGGTGTCAGGTGTGTGGGGTCTTGGAGTCAGGTTTGTGGGGGATGGAGTTCAGCTATGTTGGGAAGCTGCTGAGTTCAGGTGTGAGGGGGGCGGGGGTTCAGGTGTGTGCGGGGCTGGAGTTCAGGTATGTCACAGGGATGGGTGTCATGGTGTGGGGGCCTGAGGCGGTCAGGTGTTTGGAGGGCTGAGGTCGGGTGTGTTGGGGGCTTGGAGTCAGGTGTGTGGGGGACTGGGTGTCAGGTGTTTGATTGGTTGGGCGTAAGTTGCTCCGATATGTGGGGGGCTGGTTGTCAGGTGTTTTGGGGGGCTGTATTTCAGGAGTGTGGGGGAGGGGGGGTCACGTGATTGGGGGCCGGTGTTCAAGTGTGTGAGGCGACTGGGTGTCAGGTATGTGGGGGTCTGGCGGCGAGGTGTGTGTGGGGTTTGGGGTCAGGTATGTTTGGAGGCTGGCTGACATGTGCGTGGGAGCCAGGAGTCAGGTTTGTGGGTGGCTGGGGGCCAGATGTATGGGGGCTGGGTGTCCGATGTGTGGGGGGCTGGGAGTCAGGTGTGTGGGGGGGCTGGGAGTCACGTGTGTCGAAAGGGTGAGGGTCAAGTTTGTGGGGGGCTGTGGGGGTCAGGTGTGTGGAGCGCTGACATCAATTGTGTTGGAGTAAGGGGGTCAGGTGTGTGGAGGGGCTGAGGGGTCAGTTGTGTGGGTGGTCTGGATATCAGTTGTGTGGGGCGGCTGGGAGTCAGGCGTGAGGGGGCTGGGGGGGTCAGGTGTGTGTGGGGGGCTGGGAGTCAGGTGTATGGGGGCTGGGGGGTCAGGTGTGTGGGGGGCTGGGAGTCAGGTGTGTGCGGACTGAGGGGGTCAGGTGTGTGGGAAACTAGCGGTCAGCTATGTGGGGGCGCTGAGTGGGTCAGGTGTGTGGGGGCTGGGATTCAGGTGTATGCGAGGCTGGAGTTCAGGTGTGTCGGAGGCGTGGGAGTCAGGGGTGTGGGGGGATGAGGTGGTCAGTGGGTCACGTGTATGAGGGGTGTGGGGGCCAAGTGTGCGATGGGGCTTTGGGTCAAATGTTAGGGGGGTTCATTGGGTCAGATGTGTTGGGCAGCTGGGGATCTGGGGGTCAGGTGGGTGGGGGTTTGGGGTTAGGTGTGTGTGGGGAGCAAGCGGTTATGTTTGTGGGAGGCTGGGGGTCCGGTTTTTGGGGGGCTGGGGTTCAGGTGTGTGGCGTTGCTCAGGGTCAGGTGTGTGGTGAGTCAGGGGGTCAGCTGCGTGCAGGGCTGGGGTTCAGGTGTGTGTGGGGGGGGGTGTGTGGGGGCTGAGGTCATGTGTGTTGGGGCAGGTGATCAGGTGTGTGGGGGCCGGGGGTCAGCTATGTGGGAGGTTGGCTTAGGTGGTCAGTTGTGTGGGGGGCTGGAGCTCAGGCGTGTCGTAGGGGCGGGGGTCAGGGGTGTGGGGGTCGATGGGTCAGATGTGTGGAGGGCTGAGGTCAGGTCTGTTGTGGGCAAGGGGTCAGGTGTGTACGGGGCTGAGAGGGTCAGGTCTGTGGGGGGGCTTGGATTGAGGTGTGGGGGGTATCAGCTGGTCAGGTGTGGGGGGGGGGGCTGTGGATCAGGTGTGTGCGTGGCTTGAGTTCAGGTGAGTGGGGGCTGGGGTTTAGGTGTGTGGCGGCTGGGGGCTGGTGGTCAGCTATGTGGGGGGAGGTTGAGGGGGTCAGGTGTCTGGGGGGCTGGGGTTCAGTTGTGTGCGTGGCTTGAGTTCAGGTGTGTGTTCAGGCTGGTGTTTAGGTGTGTAATGGGCTGGGGCTGGGTGACAAGTTGGTCAGCTGTGTGGGGGGCTGTGGGTCAGGTGTATGCGGGGCTGACGGGGGTCAGGTGAGTGGGGGCTGGGAGTCAGGTGTGTAGAGGGCTGGGTGTCAGGTATGTCGGTGGGGCTGTGGTTCAGGAGTGTGTGGGTAGCTGGGGGGCACGTGTGGGGAGAGGCTGGGTGTCACGTGTGTATGGCTACATGGGATCAGAGGTCAGGTGTATGGGGGTTTGTTGTTCAGCAGTGAGTGGGTGGCTGGGGGGCACATGTCTGGGTGGTTGGGTGTCATATGTGTGTGGCTACATGGGTTCAGGTTTCAGGTGTGTGGGGACTGGGGTTCAGGTGTTTTGGGGCTGTGGGTCACATGTTTGCGGGGGGCTGGGGTCACGTTTATGGGGGCTGGGAGTCAGCTGTGTGGGGGCTGGAGAACAGGTATGTGCGAAGCTGGGGGTCAGTCGTGTGGGACGGCTGGGGTTCAGGTGTGTGCGGGGCTGGGGTTCAGGTATGTCGGAAGGATGGAAGGTTTGTGAACGGCTGAGGATGTCAGGTGTGTGTGGGAGCTGGGATTCAAGTGTACGGGTGGCTCTGGGGGTCAGGTGTGTGGGGCGCTGAGTGGGTCAGGTGGGTGGGGGGCTTTGGGTTCAGGTGTATGCGGGAATGGAGGTCAGGTGTGTCGGAGGGGTGGGGTTCAGGGGTGTGGGGGGCTGAGGCGTTCAGGTGTGTTGGGGTCTGGAGATCAGGTGTGTGGGAAGACTGGGGGGTCAGCTATGTGGGTGGAGCTGATGGGGTCAGGCGTGTGGGGGCTGGTGTTCAGCTGCGTGGTTTGCTGGAGTTCAGGTGTGTGGGGGGGGGGGGCTGAGCGACAGGTGTCCGGGGGGCTGGGTGACAAGTTGTTCAGGTGTGTCGAGAGCAATGGGGCCGGTGTGTGGGGGAGCTGGTTGTCAGGTGTGAGGGGTGGGCTTGGATCAGTCGTGTGGGGGGGGGGGCGGCTGGGGGGCAGGTGTGTGGGGGGCTGGGTGCCATGTGTGTGTGTTACTTGGGTTCAGAGTTCAGGTGTGTGGGACTGGAGTTCAGGTGTTTGGAGGCTGGGGTCACGTGTGTGTGGGGGGCTAGGGTCAGGTGTATGGGGGGCTGGGGGTCAGGTATTTGGGGGCTGTGGCCAGGCATGCAGGGGGCTGGTGGTCATGTGTGTGTGGAGTTGGGGTTCAGGTTTGTGGGGGGGCTGATTGTACGTTGTGTGGGGGCTGGGGGTCAGAGTGTCAGGGAGTGGGGGGCTGGGGGTCAAGTGTGCGGGGGGACTGGGGGTCAGGTATGTGGGGACTGGAGGTGAGGTGTGCGTGGAGGTTGGGGTCAGGTGTGTGTGGGGGGGCTGGCTGTCAGGTGCATGGGGGGCTGGGGGTCAGGTTTGTGGGGGGATGCGGCAGGTGTGTGGGGGTCTGGGGATCGGTTGTGTGCGGGGGCTGTGGGTCAGTGGGTCATGTGTGTGAGGGTTGTGGGGACCAGGTGTGTGATGAGCTTTGGGTCAAATGTTGGGCGGGTCAGTGGGTCAGATGTGTTGGGCGGCTGGGGGTTAGGATTGTGAGGGCCTGGGTGTCAGGTGTGTGGGGGTCTGGGGGTCAGTTTTGTGTGGGGAACTGGGGGTCATGTGTGTGGTAAGCTGGTGGCCCGGGTTCTGGGGGGCTGGGTTTCAGGTGTGTGGGTGGGCTCAGAGTCAGGTCTGCTGTGGTCAGGGGGTCAGGGTGTCAGCTGTGTGCGGGGCTGGGGTTCAGGTGTGTGGTAGAGGTGGCGGTCAGAGGTGCGGGGGGCTGAGGGGGTCAGGTTTTTGGAGGGCTAAGGTCAGATGTGTTGGGGTTGGAGTTCAGGTGTGTGCGGGACAGGAGTTGAGGTGTGTGCGGGGCTGGAGTTCACGTGTGTGGGGGTCTGAGGAACATGTTTCCGGTGGTCTGGGTGACAAGTTGCTCAGGTGTGTGGGGAGCAGTTGGTTGGGTGCGTGGGGGTTGAGGGGGGTCAGGTGTGTGACGGGACTGGTTGTCAGGTGTGTGCGGGCCGCTGGATCAGGCGTATAGGGGGCGGCTGGGGTCACGTGTGTGTGGCTACTGAGGTTCAGAGGTCAGTTGTGTGGGGACTGGGTTTCAGGTGTGTGGGGGCTGGGGTCACGTGTGTGTGGGCATGTTGACATGGTGGTCAGATGTAGGGGGGGGGCTGGTGTGTGGTATGCTGAGGGGGGCAGGTGTGTGGGTGGGATGGGAGTCAGGTGTGTGGGGTGCTGGGTGTCAGGTGTGTTGGGGGCTGTGGTTCAGGAGTGTGTTGGGGGAGGGATGGTGGGCACGTGTTTGGGTGGCTGGGTGTATGTGTTTGCGGCTATTGGGGATCAGTGGTCAGGTGTTTGGGGCTGGTGTTCAGGTGTGTGGGGGCTGGGGGTCCATTGTGTGTGGGAGGGCTGGTGTCAGTTGTATGCGGGGCTGGGTGTCGGGTTTGTGGTCGGCTGGAGATCGGGCATGTGCGGGGCAGATTTCAGGTGTGTGTGTGTGGGGGCTGGGTATCAGTTTTCTGGGGCGGCTGGTTGTCAGTTGTGTGCGGGGCTGGTGATCAGATTTGTGGGGGAATGGGCGTCAGGTATGTGGGGGACTGGAGTTGAGGATTGTGGGGGTCTGGGGATCAGGGGTTCAGGTGTGTGGGAAACTGGGCGTCAGCTGTGTGCGAGGCTAGGATTTAGGTGTGTGGGGGGCTGGGGGCAGGAGTGTGGGGGGACCGGGGGACAGGTATGTTTGGGGGTCAGGTATGTGGGGGCTTGGGGTCAGGTTTGTGGGGGCTGGTTGTCAGGTGTGTGTGGGGGTCAGGTGTGTGGGGGGCTTGGGCAGGTTTGTGGGGCTGCGTGTCAGGTGTGTAGGTGGGCTGGGGTCAGGTTTGTGCGGCACATGGGGATCCGACTCGGGGTCACATGTCTGGGGGGTCAGGTGTGTGGCGGCATGGGGGTCCAGAGGTCAGATGTGTGGGGAAGCGGATTTGGTGTGCGGGGGGCTGGGGGTCACGTGCATGAGGGGGCAGGTGGTCAGTCGTGTGGGAGCCTGCGGGTAAGTGTGTCACGTGCGTGGGGGGGGCGGGGCCACATCTAGAGGTCTGGAGGGTCAGGTGTGTGGGGGGCAGATGTGTGTGGGGTTGGTGTTCAGATGTGTTGGGGGGCTGGGATTCAGGTGTGTGGGGGTGCTGGGTTTCACGGGGTCACATGTGTAGGGGCCGTGGGTCAGGTGTGTGGGGGCTGGGGTTCAGGCGTTCAGGTGTGTTGGGGTGCTGTGAATCATGTGTGTGGGGGCTGGCGGTCGGGTTTGTGCGTGGGGGGGGTGGGGTCAGGTGTGTGGGAGGTTAGGGGGTCAAGTGTCTTGTGTGGCTTCGGTTCAGTTGTGTGGGGTGGGCTGGGGTCAGGTGTGTGAGAGTCAGGGTGTCAGGTTTTTGGAGTGGTCCTGGGGGACATTTATGGGGGGACTAGAGCTCAGGTGTGTGAAGGGGGTCAGTGGGTCAGTTGTGTAGGGGGCTGGGGCCGATGTGTGTGGAGTGGCTGGGGGACAGGTGTGTGGGGGAAGGGGAACAGGTGCATGCGGGGTCTGGGGATCATGTGGGGGTGACTGGGGGTCAGATGTGTGGAGGGGCTGAGGGTCAGGCGTGTGTGGGGTGTTGGGTTGAAGTATGTGGGGCGGCTGGGATAAGGTGTGTGTTGGGTCTGGGGGTAATGTGTGTGGTGTGCTGGTGGTCAGGTGTGTGGGTGCGGGGGGTGGGGCCAGATGTGTGGGGGGGCTGGGGGCCAGTTGTGTGCTGGGCTGGTGGTTAGGTCAGTAGGGGGGCTGGTGGTCAGGTGTTTGTGTGGTCTGGGGGTAAGGTGTGTGGGGGGCTGGGGGACAGGTGTGTGGGGGTGGCAGGAGTTCAGGTGTGTGGGGGCTGGGGTTCAGGTGTGGGGGGGCTGGGATTCAGGTGTGTGGGGGGGCTGGGAGGCAGTTGTGTGGGGGGACAGGGGGTCAGGTGTGGGGAGGACTGGGTGGTCAGGTGTGTGTGGGGGTCAGGGGGTCAGGTGTATGTGGAGGTCAGGGGGTCAGGTGTGTGTGGTGGTCATGGGGTCAGGTGTGTGTGGGGGTCAGGTGAGTGTGGGGGTCAGGTGTGTGTGGGGGTCAGGTGAGTGTGGGGGTCAGGTGTGTGGGGAAGCTGGGGGTCGGTCTCGGGGTCAAGTGTGGGGGGCCAGGTGTAGGGTGTGCGGCGGGATGGGCGTCAGGAGGTCAGGTGTGTGTGGGGGGGGCTGGTGTTCAGGTGTGTGGGGGCCAGGGGGTTTGGTGTGTGGGGGGCTGGGGGTCACGTGTAGGAGGGGGCAGGGTTTCAGTTGTGTGTGGCGGCTGGTGTTCATGTGTGCGGGGGGCTGGTGGTCAGGTGTGCGTGGGGCTGGGGGTCAAGTGTGCGGGGGGGGCTGGGGGTCAGCTGTGCGGGGGGATGGGGGTCAGGTGTGTGTTTCACGGGGTGACTTGTGTGGGAGCTGGGTTTCGAGTGTGTGGGGGATGAGGTATAGGCCGTCAGATATGTTGTGGGTCTGGCGGTCAGGTGTTTGTGTGGGGGGGGATACGGGGAGATATGGTGTGGGGAGAGGGGTAAAATGAGGGTTAGTGGGAATGGGAGGGTGAGGGGGGAGTGGATGTGTTGGGAAGACAGCGAAGGAGCCAGGGAGAGAGATGGGTGGATGGTTGGGGGAGGGGGATTGGTAGTGGGAGTCCGGTGGAGAATGGGAACGGGAGGTAGCGGGGCGAGCGGAGGGAGGGTAATTTGCTAATCTACAGTTCCTGCATCTAACCCCCAACTACCCGCCCTTGTTCCCGTTCAAAACCTTACGGCAAACATACGCACTTCTGCTTCAGTTGTTCGACCAAGAGTTGAGATTCCGAGCAGTGTTCCAGGTAGATTGACGGGGATACACGGTTTCTCCTGTAGTCCGAGACTCAGACCCTCAGCACACCAATGACCCATCAGCCGAGGCAACGGAACCTTCGCCCAATCACCAGTAAAATCGGTGAATTTGAAGCTTCAAGACTTCGGGGAAATCGCAGTGAACTCCGTCCAAGAGAGAACGAGCGAGAGAGCGGATCAACATTGTCGCCTTGTAGCCGCAGCCCCGGCGCCCAGACTCTGCCACAGAAGGGAGAACAAAGGGACTCAGTCCTCGGGGAGTTGCGGACGAACAGCGATACAACGGACACAAGTTTATCCAGTGGGGCATCTCCACAAACGCTCACTGCCACACACTGGTCAATGAAGTGGCGGACACATTGTCACCGCTCCGGACGGTGAATCAGTCTGCCGCAGTTTCAATGGCAATCGCTGCTTTGGGCGGGACGCAGCAGCAGGTAAACAACAGCCTGATTTCCACACAAAGGAAACCTGCCCCGACCCTCCCACTAACCTGCCGCCGCTCCCCGTCTCTATTGGCAACCGCCGCCTCAGCCAGAGAGTTGGGGCGGGCGCGGAGTACACCTGGGCTCACAACACACAACTAGTTATACAGCGAGCTGCAGAACAAAGGGAGCAGGGAACAGCACACCACATAAACAGAAGCTGGGAACAAAGAACTGCAGACGCTGGTTAATACACACAAGGGCACTGTGTGCCACAGAATGCGACGCGTATAATCCCCAAACCGAAAACATGGGTGAACCGTGAGCTCCACTCCCAGGTGAAGCCCAGGTTTACTTTCCTTTAAAGTAAACAATACAGCCGGGAAACAGGCCCTTCGGCCCACCATGTCCGCGCTCACCAACAATTGCCGTGCACTAACACTATCCTACACACACTCGGGGCAATTTACAATTATATCAAGCCAATTAATCTGCAAACATATACGTCTTTGGAATATGGGGGAAAACCGGAGCATCCGGAGAAAACCCGCGCAGGTCACTTGAAGAACGTGCAAACTCCGTACGGACAGCACCCGGAGTAAAGATCGAACCCGCGTCCCTGGCGGTGCAAGGCGTACTAGATGTCAGTCACTAGTTTGTCTCCTGTGATGGAGATCGTGAGGTCCAGAAACGGTAGGGAGATGTCGGAGATAGTTAAAGTATATTTAAGAGCAGGGTGGAAATTGGTGGTGAAATGTATGAAGTTAGTGAGTGCTTCACCTCTCCCATTATAGAAGGGGCTCTCACTAGGGCATCCTCTACATCCCGCAGCTCTGCTCTTGCTCCCCCTCCCCCCAATCGTAACAATGCCAGAATCCCCCTTGCCTTCACCTTCCATCCCATCAGCCAGCGTATCGAACAAATCATCCTCCAACATTTCCGTCAACTCCAACGGGACCCGATTACTGGCCACATCTTCCAATCTCCTCCCATTTCTGCGTTCCTCAGAGACCGTTCCCTCCGTAACTCCCTGGTCCACTCGTCCCTTCCTACCCAAACCACCCCATCCCCGGGCACTTTCCACTGCAACCGCAGGAGATGCAACACCTGTCCCTTTACCTCCCCCATCAACTCCATCCAAGGACCCAAACGGTCTATCCAGGTGAGACAGAGGTTCACCTGCACCTCCTCCAACCTAGTGTATTGTATCCGCTGCTCTAGATGTCAACTTCTCTACATCGGCGAGACCAAACGCACACTCGGCGATCGTTTCAGTCAACACCTTCGCTCAGTCCGCCTTAACCAACCTGATCTCCTGGTGGCTGAGCACTTCAACACCCCATCCCACTCCCAGGCTGACCTTTCTGTCATGGGCCTCCTCTAGTGCCATAGTGAGGCCCACTGGAAATTGGATGAACAGCATCTCATATTTCGCTTGGGCAGCTTGCAGCTCAACGGTATGAACATTGACTTCTCCAACTTTAGATAGTTCCTCTGGCTCTCCCTTTCCCCCCCTTCCGCCCTCCCTCTTCCCAGTTCCCCCACTGTCTTCCTGTCTCCACCTAGATTATTTCTTTGTACCGCCCCCTGAGACGAGTACCCTGCCCCAATCAGCACCAAACTGGAAATAGTTGAAAACTTGTAATTCCTTGGCATTAATATGACCAATGATCTGTCGTGCACCGACCATATAGAAACGTCAGCCGAAAAACCGGAGCATCCGGAGAAAACCCGCGCAGGTCACTGGGAGAACGTGCAAACTTCGTACGGACAGCACCCGGAGTAAAGATCGAACCCGCGTCCCTGGCGGTGCAAGGCGTACTAGATGTCAGTCACTAGTCTGTCTGCTGTGATGGTGAGGTCCAGAAACGGTAGGGAGATGTCGGAGATAGTTAAAGTATATTTAAGAGCAGGATGGAAATTGGTGGTGAAATGTATGAAGTTAGTGAGTGCTTCACCTCTCCCATTATAGACGAGGCTCTCACTAGGGCATCCTCTACATCCCGCAGCTCTGCTCTTGCTCCCCCTCCCCCCAATCGTAACAATGCCAGAATCCCCCTTGTCCTCACCTTCCATCCCATCAGCCAGCGTATCGAACACATCATCCTCCAACATTTCCGTCAACTCCAACGGGACCCGATTACTGGCCACATCTTCCAATCTCCTCCCATTTCTGCGTTCAGCAGAGACCGTTCCCTCCGTAACTCCCTGGTTTACTCGTCCCTTCCTACCCAAACCACCCCATCCCCGGGTACTTTCCACTGCAACCGCAGGAGATGCAACACCTGTCCCTTTACCTCCCCCTCAACTTCATCCAAGGACCCAAACAGTCTATCCAGGTGAGACAGAGGATCACCTGCACCTCCTCCAACCTCATCTATTGTATCCGCTGCTCGAGATGTCAATTTCTCTGCATCGGCGAGACCAAACGCACACTCGGCGATCGTTTCAGTCAACACCATCGCTCAGTCCGCCTTAACCAACCTGATCTCCTGGCGGCTGAGCACTTCAACACCCCATCCCACTCCCAGTCTGACCTTTCTGTCTTGGGCCTCCTCCAGTGCCATAGTGAGGCCCACTGGAAATTGGAGGAACAGCATCTCATATTTCGCTTGGGAAGCTTGCAGCTCAACGGTATGAACATTGACTTCTCCAACTTTAGATAGTTCATCTGGCTCTCCCTTTCCCCCTCCCGCACTCCCTCTTCCCAGTTCTCCCACTGTCTTCCTGTCTCCACCTATATTCCTTATTTGTCCCGCCCCCTGACACGAGTACCCTGCCCCAATCAGCACCAAACTGGAAATAGTTGAAAACTTGTAATTCCTTGGCATTATATGACCAATGATCTGTCGTGCACCGACCATATAGAAACGTCAGGCAATAAAGCATACCAACAGGAACCTGCGTAAATTCGGCATGCCAGCAATGATTTTTACACACTTCAGGATTCGGTGCTGGCCCCATTGCTATTTGGCATTTATATCAATGAATCGGATGAGAACGTACAAGGCATAATTTGTAAGTTTGCCGATGTCACTAACGTTGCAGATAGCGAAGATGGTGGTCAAGAATTACAGCAGGACCTTAATTGGTTGGGCAGGTGAGCTGAGGGCTTGTGGACGGAATTTAATGCATAGACTTGTGATGTTTTGCATTTTGTGAAGTAAAAACAAGGGCACGGGTTACATAATGAATTTCAGGGCTCTGACGAGTGTTGTTGTGAAGAGGGATCCAGCAGTGCAGGTACACAGCTCTTTGAAAGTGGCGTCGCAAGTAGACAGTGTGGTCAAGAAGGCCTTTGAGACATTGGCTATCATCAATCAGAGTATTGGATATCGATGTTGGGAAGTTTTGTTGCAGTTGTACAAGACATTGGTTGGGCCTCAGAGTATTGTGTTCCGTTTGGGTCATCCTGTTGGAGGAAAGATGGTGTTAAGATGGAAAGGATACAGAACAGATTTACTCGGATGTCGCCAGCACTCGAGTGTCTGAGCGATACAGAGAGGTTGAGGAGGCCACGACTTTATTTATTGGAGTGCAAGAGGATGAAGGATGATCGTTCGGGGTATACAAGATCATGAGAGGAATGGATAGTGTAAATGCACAATTTTTTAACCAGAGTAGGGGAATCGAGAACCAGAAGACATAGTTTAAGGTGACCGGTGGGAGATTTAATAGGAACCTCAGCAATATATATTTTAAACAAAGCAGGTTGGTGTGCGGATCGAGCTGCCGGAGGAGGTAGATGAGGCAGGTGCTATCACAATGTTTAAAAAAACATTTAGACAGGTACATAGACCGCAACATCTGGAGTTCGCAGGTCCCTGGCTGGCGACCGGCTTTCGGGAGCTCCAGCCGTAGCACCTTCGACCACCCCGAAGCGCGAGGTTTGATTGACCCGCTCGCAGGCCCTTCATCGCCCTGCCTGGCTCGGCAGCGGCACTTTCCATCGCCCGGTGGGGGCTCAGGACCTTCATCGGCCTGCTCGGCTCGGCCCTGGGACTTTCCATCGCCCGGTGGGGGCTTCAAAAGTCGGGAGCCTCGATCACCTCGTGGCACCACGGGAGAAGGATGAGGAGGAGATAAGACTTTTCTTTGCCTTCCATCAAAGTGAGGGTGTGCCTGGAGCAATCTTTGTGATGGCTGTTTGTGTTAAAAATTGTAATTGTGTGTCTTGTGTTCTTTATTGTCCACTGCCGGACGGACCCTGACGTGAGAGGACGCTGGCGCTATTTGTTCGCCGCTTCTCCGTCGGGATAGTTTGTCTGCTTGTTTTTATGTCTTGACTGTTTTTGTGAAGCGTCTTTGAGCATTTGGAAAAGCGCTATAAAAAATAAATGTTTATTATTATTATTATAGATAGGATAGGGTTAGACGGATATTGTCCTAATCTCGCAGGTGGGCCTGGCGTCGATGATTCGTGTTGCTTAGCAGAGACAAGTTGGGTGGAAGGGCGTATGACTTTCTTATTCAAGGTTCAAGGTCAGTTTATTGTCTAATGTACCAATTAAGGTACAATGAAACTCGAATTACCATACAGCCATACTAAAAAAAGCAACAAGACACACAACTAAATAAAAGTTAACATAAATATCAACCACAGCGGATCCCCATCTGAATATATCCTATCTTTTTCTTCTGTTTTAGAAGCGCGGCAATTTCTACGATCTGCTTTACATTATCAATGATGTTACTGTGTTGCTCCTCCTATTCCTTCTTTTCACCTTCTTTTTGCATTGGTCTAACAGTTCGTTTGTTGTTAACAACCATTCATCACCTTCTCCATCGTACCAGCATCGGCTCCAATTTTAGTCTCCATCAGAGTACGAACATTACCGCTCTAGTCATGGTTCTTACTCACCTCAAATCATTTGGTTGGTTCGCGTGTGTAAGGTTTGTCTGTGTCACGGGTACTGGTGTCCAGTGGGATTATTTGTTTCACTTGCTATCAGCTCTTTTCAGATGTATCATGTATATTTGCAAACAGTTCAATATTGTACAATAGATAGAGCAAAGAGGAAGATACACAAGCAAACTACAGTTCATGATATAGAATATCATGCTGCATATCGTACTTTAATTTCTTCAAACCCTGATTTATCTGTAAATTTGTAAGAATAAAAAACATCTGCGCAAGCCGCATTGCATAATTCCGCTCAACGTTTGTCCTAAGAATCGGAAATGGACAGTTGAGAATACGAGTTTTATAAAAACATAAAAGATTCATTCGAGCAGATGCAGATATCCTCATTTAACTATTGGAGCGCAGAGTTGGAGAGGTAGATGATGCATACTTCCATAACCTTTGAGACCTCCCAATGGCTTGGCGGATATGTAATAGATGAAGATGCTAGGCACATATGGTTGCAGGTGTATGTTTAGAATTAGGATTATTATTGTTACATGCGGTACAGTGAAAGAAGAAACTCTGCTTTGCTCATTATCCGGGCACATATTCCATGCATATGTACAATGAGTTTGAAACCAAGTACCGTAGATATAGAGAGGGGAAGGTAAAGAGTCCGAATACAGTTTCAGCAATGCAGCGCATCAGCTCCAGAGACAAAGCCCAATTATGACATGTGAATTAAACAGTACAATCGCTTATGGAAGGACCATTAAGAAGCCCGATAACGGACGGGAAGAAGCTGCTGGTTGTGCGCGCTTTCATGCATGTGTACTTTCTGCCGACTGGAGCAGGGAGAAGAATGAATGGTCTGAGTGAACGGATCTTTGATTACATTGGCTGCTTTTCTGAGGCAGCGTAAAGTGTAGATGTAATCAGTTGTGAGAAGTCTGGTCTGTGTGATGGATTGGGCTACATCTACAAATCTCTGCAACTGCTTGCGTTCCTAGGCACAGCTTTTCTCAAAACACGGCTACATTATGCTTTCTATGGTGCATCTATAGAAGTTTGGAAGAGTCACTGGAAGCATGCCAATTTTTCTCTATCTCTTCGGCATAGGAAGGGGTCTGGGGGCCTTCTGGCCTGTTGTATCCATGTGGCTGGTCCACGACATATCCTTGGTGGTATTAACTCGAAGAAACGTGATGCTCGCTACCATTTCCATTTCTGCATCATCGTTGCTGATTGTGGCACGTACTTCAACACGTTTCCTAAATTTAGTCACGAGCTCTTCCTGACATTGAGGGAGATGTTATTGTCCTCACACCACGTTTCTTCGTTGTCTATCTCCAACAGGTAACACAGGCACACACGCACAATGCCAAGCTCAGATTTGTTTAGACATTCAATCATAATTATCACACTGGTCTTGGTCTCATAGACATTTCCATAACTGGTCATATTAGTCTTCCATATTGCCCATAAAATTATTCTTCCCAAAAGACTTTAGTGCGCCTTCGGGTTGTTGCTGCTATGTGCTTGATCCAGGATAGGCCTTGATAATATTACCAAGGGGAAATGTCAAACATTTCCACTTCTGCACCATTGATGCTGATTTGGCATGTATTGTATCTTGCTTCCTGAAGTCAATAACTAGCTCCTTCACCCTGCTGACATTGAGGGAAAGATGATAGTCTTGGCTCCATGTATCTTAGTTATCTATCTCCTTCCCGTGCTTCTTATTGTCATTCTTCCTGATTTGACCCACCACATTGACACTGTGGGCAAACCTGTAGATGTAATTAAAGACAAATTTGTCCATACAGTCGAGAGTGTAAAGGGAGTATAGTGGGGGACTGAGAACGTATCCGTGCAGGGCACCGATGTGGAGAGTTATAATGGAGGAGATGCTGTCCCCTATCCTCACTGACTGAGGTCCGTGGGCATTAAACCCTTGGAAGCAGTGACGCAGGCGAGCAGATTCCTAGGTCTCGTAGTTTGGAGATAACAGCCACTCCTTCCCCACCAGACACAGGTACACACGGTTACACGCACAATGCCCAGCTCAAGTATGTTTGGAATTCAAGATCATAATTACATACTGTTCTTGGTCTCATATCCATTTCCACCCAGGTCCCATTAGTTTTCATTTCCATATTTTTCCACAAAGCTCTTCGCCCCAACCCTGTCTGAATTTCATAAATGATCATTCTTGTTTTCTGTGGTAAATAATACTGTCTACGATTCAGATATATCTGCGAGAATATTTTACATCTGACCTCAGTCGCTCCAAGGTGAATTCTTATTTTGAACGATAATCCGAACGTAATCATCCACAGGCGGCTGTAATTCTGTCAAAATCTATCCTGCAAAGTTCTCGCAGAAGTGTCGATGTCGGGTCAATACATACAATTGTCATTCTTACGAGCTGCGCAGAATGTGTGACCTGTTCAATTATTCGCCTTTGAGAGACACTTGATGCGACGGATACGTCTCGAATTCTGTCTCTGGCCCGAGTCGAAGGTAGGTGTCGCTTTCCTTAAAAAAAGATAGTGCCAGGCCATAATATTCTACGGACTAAATTCTGGTGGATGGGATTTAGTAATTGGACAGCATACACACAGACAGGTTTTCTTCCTATTTCTATGCTGTGTGACTCAATGTGTGTGCGTTTCTCCACACGTGGTATCGCCGTCAGTAGTTATAGCACGGTTCACCACTATTTCCTTTTATGTGCAACCCGGCAGTTGCAATAGGCAGCCAGGTATGGATATTTCTGTTGAGTAATAAATGTTGGGGATAACTGATTCTGCAGCAATGTTGAGGTGCGCTGATGAGCCAGTTTACACTCTAATCCAGAGGGCGGTGCAACGCCAAAGTTTGCAGGCGTCTGCTTTGAGATACTATTGCACACCGTGCATTTGTTTCGACGAGATTGGAACTTTGATAAGGTCATTCACTTCTGACATGAGATACGTTGGCCTCTCAAGCGGAAGTCTTCCGAATCTTCTGGGTTTATCCTTTTTTCCTCTTTTATTTCAGATGCCCGGCAATAACTGTGGTCCACAATACAGTGAGAGCATTTTATTCTATTCTGTCAACCCCCCCCCCCCCCCACACACCTTATCTTCTATGGCATTTGTCGAACTGTTCATTTGCGGTTAACAGCGATTCATGAACTTCTGGTGTACATCAACATCGGCTGTGTCACGCGGGTAATCATTGTCCCATCATAGTAGTTATATTTCCGTTCTGATCACAGTTGTTACATATCTCCAGTTATTGGGTTGGTCTGGGTCGGCTTGATTAATTATTGTCACATGAATCGAGTTACAGCAAAAAGCGTGGTTTTGCATGCCATCCATTTAGATCAGTCATACTATACAAGTGCACAATCGACAACATCTGTGCAATTCCTTCTCGTCCAGGGCAGAATTATATCCAATCCAGGCTGTGATGCATCCCGAACGTATGCTTTCAATGGTGCACCTGGAGATGTTTGTAGAAGTTTTGTCCGTCTCCTCCGGAAGTCGAGTGTGTCTTCTTGGTTGTGTGATCTGTATGGTTGATCCACGACACATCGGTGGTAATATTAACGCCAAACAACTTGAGTTCACTATCTCTTTCCTGAACTCCGCCTCATCGTTGTCCCTGACCCGGCCCGTCACAGGGTTGTCGTCAGCAAACATGTTGACGAAATTAGAGAGAACAGTGGAGAGTGTGAAGAGAGAATCGTAGGGGACGGATAAATCATCCTTGCAGGACGCCGGCGTTGAGAGTCTTTATGGAGGAGCTGTTGACACCTATGGTCACTGACTGAGGTCGGTGGCCATCGAGCTGAGGAAGCAGTGGCAAAGGGCGGAGCACATACCTAGGCCCTGGACACAGGTACACACGGCCACACTACCGCAACCCCCTCCCCATCCTCCACTGCTGACACAGGTGCACACGTCCACACGTCCACAAACCCCTCCCCACCCTCAACTGCGGACACAGGTACACACGGCCGCAAGGACACCCCCCCTCCCCAAACCCCAATCTGCAAACAGGTACTCAGGGCTACACGACCACAAACACCCCCCTCCCCTCCCCACCACACTGTGGACACAGGTGCACACGTCCACACGACCACAAACCCGCCCCTCCCCACCCTCAACTGCGGACACAGGTAGGCACGGCCGCAAGGCCACCCCCCCCCCCCCACCCCCCACTCTGCACACAGGTACTCACGGCTATACGACCACAAACAACCCCTCCCCCCCCCCACACTGTGGACACAGGTACACACGACCACAACACCTCCCCTCCCCACCCCCCATTTTGGATACAGGTACACACGGACACAAACACTTCCCCTCCCCACCCCCCCCCCCCACTGTGGACACAGGTACACACGGCCACACGCATACAATGTCAAGCTCAGGCCTGTGCAGGCCTTTACTCCCATAATTATCAAACTGGTCCTGGTCTCGATTTAATTTCCTTACGTGGCCACATTAGTTTTCATTTCCCGCTTGTCCACAAGGAACTTCGCTCCAACCCTGTTTGTATTTCATTAATGGGCATCACCGTTTTCTGGGTTAGAGGGTACTCTAGATTCGGATATATCTGAGAGAGTAAATTACACCTCATCTCAGTCACTCCAAGGTGAATTAATATTCTGATCTTTGATCCTAACGTAATCATCCATATACCCGTTGCTTAATGCTCTGAAGGTCTATTCCGTTAGGGCAAGTCCCACAAATCAATGGCAACAAATTCACTTGTTGGTCTTTGCAACTGTATACAGCAGAGGATCTGATCAATTGTTGGTTGTCTCACAGCCACTTTATGCTGGGGATAAATTTCGACTTCTGGCTCTACGCCGCTCCA
Source organism: Rhinoraja longicauda (assembly GCF_053455715.1). Taxonomy (NCBI): domain Eukaryota; kingdom Metazoa; phylum Chordata; class Chondrichthyes; order Rajiformes; family Arhynchobatidae; genus Rhinoraja; species Rhinoraja longicauda. The sequence continues at coordinate 438,158 of NW_027601304.1, forward strand.
AATTTAAGCATCGCCTTCTTTAAAAGATAGACAGCCAGAGCATAATATTCTGTGGACCAAGTGCTAGTAAATGTGATTCAGTATTTGGATAGCACTGACAAGGAGATTTGTTGGGCCTGTTTCTCTGCTGTATGACTATGATTCCTGGTTCAGTCTCTGTTCGTTTCTCCGCATGTGGTAGCACCGGCATTAGGACCGTATTACCATTACTACAGCAGGACCGTATTGCCATTTCCTTGTGTGTCCGAGCTGGGATGGTGAGGACTTTATTCCCTGGAGCGAAGGAAGCTGAGGGTTGATGATATGGAGGTATGTAAAATCATGAGAAGAATAGATAGGATGAATGCAGTCTTTTTATCCAGGATGAAGAATCAAAAATCAGATATCATAGGTTTAAGATGAGAGGGGCAAGATTTACGAGGAATCTGAAGGGGAGACTTGACGCAAAGAGGGTGCTGGGGATATGGTTCGAACTTTGATAAGATCATTCACTTCTGACATTACATGACTTTCCTTCCTGCAGGGACGTCATCTGAGTTTTCTGAATGTATGTACTCCTGTATTGCAGATGCCCAGCAATTTGTACGGCCCACTATACAGTATCAGGTGTTTTCGTGTGATCATCCACATGTGCCCACTCCTCTCCTTATCTTCGCATTTGTCCAACAGTTAATTTGTAGATAACCCCCATTCAACACCTTGTTTTGCATATCAATTCTGTTTGTGTTACATGGACAATCTTAGTAGACATCATAGTTGTTACTTACGTCAGATCATTAGCCTTGGTGAGGTTCTGCTGGGCGTCACGTTCCGAGATACGGTGAAAAGCGTCGCTTTGCACGCTGTCCATTCAGTTCAGATATGCCATACATATTTACAATCAGATAACGTCCTGCAGATGAAGCGAGGAGGAAGATACAGAATGCAGATTATTGTTGGCTATTTCCATTAATCCCTGAATTGTCCGTCTATTTGTGAGAATGAACAACATTTGCTCAAACCACATTGCTTAATTCTGCTCTCCATCGAACCGGACAAGTGCAGTTGGAGATTTCGAGTTCTGTGAAAACACAAAGCAATGGATTTGTTAAAAACATGTTATTTAAGTCTGCAGAAGTGCACGTCCGGAACAATGGATGACGCAATGCTTCTGTAAGCTATGAAACATCCCGCTGGGATCGCGTTGTTGTAAACAATTAAGATGAGAGTCGTTTTAGGTTTTAGATTGAGGTTTAAGTTTAATATTGTTCCATGTGCCGAGCTACAGCAAAATGCTTTGTTTTGCATGGTATCCAGACACATCACACATACCATATATAGACAGTAGCAGTTCAAACTCGTGGACGTAAGGTGGTGGAGATATAAAATCACATAGAAAATGAACTGCCAGGGGAGATATTTGAGGCAGAAATTGTGACAAAAACAGTAAGACTCCTTCATGAATCGGAAAGATTTAGAGTAATGTGGATGAAAGATGGAGATGAGGGATTATTGTAGATGGGGCACATTGGTCCGCATGGGCAAGCTGGCGAAAAGGCCTGTTGCCGTGCTGTAGGATTCGATAACTCTATGACAAGAGACAGACCAATGTGGAAGATACAGAGTGCAGAATATAGTTCGAAGCATTGGTGCGTATTACAGTACATCAACTACTTCGATAATTTCCAGTATCGGCAATGACAGAGGGTATTTCACTTGGGCAGCTTACACCCCAGCGGTATGGACATTGATTTCTCTGACTTCAGAAACTTCCCCTCTCCCTCTCTTGCCCCTCCCCTTCCCAGTTCTCCCACTGTCTTCCTGTCTCCTACTACATCCTATTTTTGTCCCGCCCCCTCCCCAGACATCAGTCTGAAGAAGGGCCTCGACCTGAAACGTCACCTATTCATTCTCTCCTGAGATCCTGCCTGACCCGCTAATTTATTCCATCATTTTGATATACCTTCTGATATCCGCAATGGTGTAGAGGCGAATTGAACAATACCCTAGTAAATGGAGGGACCGTTCAGAACCCTGATAACAAACGAAAATAACCTACTGCTTTATCCGGTAGTGTTCGCTTAAAAGCTTAAATACCTTGTGCATGACTTGAGTAGCGGAAGAAGAACTGACAGGTTTGGACAATTCTTCGATTACGTTGGCCGTTTTCTTTTCGAGGCAACGTGTTGTGTCGATGGAGTCAATGGTGGAACGTCTGGTCCGTGTGATGGAGTAGCCTACATTTATAACAACCTGCAATTTCTCTCGGTCTAGACAGACATGTACCCGATACAAAATGTGGTCCAACCCGACAGTATGCTGTCTATGGTACCTCCTGAGAACACTGTAAGAGTTACTGTTGACAGGCACCATTTCCTCAGACTCCACCTGAAGTAGAGGCGTCAGTGCGCCTCCTTGGATGTGGCTTCAACGTGCTTGTCCCGCGACAGGTTGTTGGTTAGTGTAACTCATGCAACTTGTTCTTACCTATTTTCAATTCCAGACAATTGGTACAGATTTGGTCTTGGTTTCCAGGTAAAGGAGGTATAGCAGTGGACTGAAGACGAATCCTTACACGGCTCCGGTATTATTCTGGAGGAAGTTTAACCTGTCCTCACTGACTGAGGACTGTTGGTGCATTCAGGGGGAGAGTGGGTGAAGATGCCTCTGTCCCGGCGTTTGTAGATAATACACACTCCATCCCCTATCACATAAAGGTACACTGCTGAATGCATAAGTTGAAGCGCGAGGCTATTCCTATTTTCAATATTAAACTGGAACTGACCTTGGACATATTAATCCATAGCTGGTCACATTAGTCTTCATTTGCCTACTGTCTACAAACACATTTGCTCCAGCCCTGTTTGAACGTAATGAGTTATCACTAATTTTCTGGGGTACAGGTTACTGGAGGTTCAGACATATTTACGAGCGTAAATTGCTTCTCATCACGTCACTAAATAGTTACTCTGAAACTTGTATCCTAAAGTCAACACCCATATATCGGTTGTACAATGCTTTCAACATCTGTCCCGTCCAGGCCTCGCAGAATCCCACATTTACAGTGTCATTCAAATCACTTGTATTCTTCCAAACTGCACAGCGTAGATGATGTGATCAATTGTGGTTCATTTGGCAGCTCCTTCATCCGCGGGATCAATCTCAATTTCAGCCTCTACATCGCATTGTAGGTAAGGATCTCCATCCTTAAAATGTATAGTGCCAGGGCATGAAATTCTGCGGATCAGGTGCTAGTAAATGGGATTTCGTAAATGGATAGCATTGTAGCGTGTTGATAAAGGCAAGGAGCCAGGTATTTTGGGAAGGTATATTTATTGGTTCGTGGGTCTCGGACGGGTCTAGTCTGCCGGAATGGCTTGGCGCCCAAACCTTGTCCTTTTATACCTGAGTCCAGGACCGCCTCCCGGGACTGGTCCATTCCCGTGCCGAGGGGTCGGTAGTAGTATGGCCCGACCCTTGGGAGCCGCCACAGTACCCCCCCCCAGATCCGGAGGCACGAAACGCACTGGTGGTCGCACAACCCGACCGGACCGCGTACGGTAATCGGTTGACAGAGGGGCCGGCGGAGGCACAGTTGGAGAGACAGGCGGTGGGACCCGCAAAGGGGGGCGACCTCGTGGCCGAGGCTGGGCCACCCGTACCGGTTGGTCGATGTCTAAGTGGGCCGGCTTCAGGCGGTCAATTGACACGGCCTCCGGCCGGCCCCCCATGTCCAAAACAAAGGTTGTCTGCCCGTGCTCCAGCACCCGGTACGGGCCTTCATACGGCCTCTGGAGTGGCGCCTGGTGGGCGTCACGGCGCAGGAACACAAAGGCGCAGTCCTGGAGGGCCGATGGCACGTAAGGGCGGAATGTCCCATGGCGGGACGTCGGCACGGGTGCGAGCTTGCCAACTCGCTCTCGGAGGCGATGTAGGGTGGATGAGGGCGGTTCCTCTCGCCCCGGCAACGAGGGCACGAACTCCCCGGGCACCGTGAGCGGAGACCCGTAGACGAGCTCCGCTGAGGATGAAGCCAGGTCTTCCTTGGGGGCAGTCCGGATGCCCAGCAAAACCCATGGTAGCTCGTCCATCCAGTCGGGGCCGGCGAGTCGCGCCTTCAGCGCTGCCTTCAGCTGCCGGTGGAACCTCTCCACCAAGCCGTTTGCCTGCGGGTGATAGGCCGTGGTATGGTGCAGCCGCACGCCCAACAGGTGGGCCATGGCCGACCACAGCTCGGAGGTGAACTGTGGCCCCCGGTCCGATGAGATGACCACCGGCACACCAAAGCGAGCAATCCAGTGCGCGGCCAATGCACGAGCGCATGTGGCTGTAGATGTATCAGCCAGTGGTATGGCCTCCGGCCACCGCGTGAAGCGGTCCACCACCGTGAAGAGGTGGGTGATGCCCCGGGACGGCGGGAGCGGGCCCACAATGTCCACGTGCAGGTGGTCGAAACGGCGGCAGGGTAGACCGATCCCTTGGAGTGGCGCCCGGACGTGGCGTTGAATTTTCGACGTCTGGCACGGAATGCAGGTGCGGGCCCATTGGCCAACCTGCTTGCGCAGACCATGCCACATGAACCGCGCAGCTACCAACGAGATCGTTGCCCGGATGGATGGGTGAGCCAGCCCGTGGACCACGTCGAACACCCTCCTGCGCCACGCGGCCGGGACGATGGGGCGCGGCTGACCTGCCGACACATCGCAAAGTATCGTCGTCGCTCCGGGGCCGAGGGGAACATCCTCAAGGCGGAGGCCAGAGATGGCAGTCCGGTAGGCGGGCATCTCCCCGTCCGTTAGTTGGGCCTCCGCCAGGGCAGAATAATCAATGCCGGGTGCCACTTCTAACACGGCATTGATGGCGGGGCGAGACAATGCGTCGGCCACCCGGTTTTCCTTCCCCTCGATAAAGCGGATGGAGGTGGTAAATTCGGATATGTAGGCCAACTGGCGCTGCTGTCGGGCGGACCATGGGTCGGAGACCTTTGCCAGGGCGAAAGTGAGCGGCTTGTGGTCCGTGTAAGCGGTGAACGGGCGGCCCTCCAGAAAATAGCGGAAGTGACGAACGGCCAGGTACAGGGCGAGGAGCTCGCGGTCGAAAGCGCTGTACTTCTTCTGGGCGTTGTCGAGGTGCCGGCTGAAGAAGGCCAGGGGGCGCCAACCCCCGTCCGTGAGTTGCTCCAGTACGCCACCAACCGCCAACTCTGAGGCGTCCACCGTAAGGGCTGTCGGGGCATCCTCCCGTGGGTGAACACGCAGCCTTCTGATCAGAAGGCTGCGTGTTCAGATCACGTCGGGGTCACCAATGTAGCGTGTTGATAAAGGCAAGGAGCCAGGTATTTTGGGAAGGTATATTTATTGGTTCGTGGGTCTCGGACGGGTCTAGTCTGCCGGAATGGCTTGGCGCCCAAACCTTGTCCTTTTATACCTGAGTCCAGGACCGCCTCCCGGGACTGGTCCATTCCCGTGCCGAGGGGTCGGTAGTAGTATGGCCCGACCCTTGGGAGCCGCCACAGCATAGACATAGTTGCTTGGCTCCTTTCTCTGCTGTGTGACTCTATGACTCCCGGACAAATGTGTGCACGTTTCTCCATTTGTGCTATCACCGTCAGTAGTGAGAGCAGTGCTTCGCTATTATTTCCCTGAGCTATACCGAGAGATGATAACTTTATTCCTTGGAGCACAGGAAGCTGAGAGGTGATCACAAAGGCGTAAAATGGAAAGAGATATGTTGAATGCACATGGTATTTTACCCAGGACATGGAATCAAAAAACAAAGGTCATGGGTTTACGGTGAGAGGGCAAGGTTTACAAGGAACTTACCGGGAGGAATCCACACCCAGACGGCGATGCGTGTTTGGAACAAACTCTCAGAGTCGTTAGTTGAGATATGTTGAGTCGAAGCTAGCATCTCTACAGTCACTACGTTTGTAAATATAGCTTCCATCTCGACAGCAGGAGGAGATAAATAGGTGACCAACTTTGGTTATTTGTGTTGAACAATAAATGTTCGTCAGGAACTGATTCTGCAGCAAAGTCCAGGTGCGCTGACACGTTAGTTCACACTCAAATGCTGAGTGCGGTGCAACACCCGTGTTTGCGTGCTTGCACTTGGCGAAACGGGGCCACATCGTGCATTAGCATTACCAGCATCGGAGCTTTGTTAA